>NC_057799.1:358259518-358498569 GCF_018294505.1 Triticum aestivum
AGAACGAGATTGTTAAGTGTGAGTGTGTGTTTTACCCATCCAGGCAGAGGTTATGTGCAGAAAAGAGGAGAACGATTCGATGTGGCGTTAGGATTGAGGGTAATTAACTACGTATGGAGACATAGAGACCTTGAACGTTCATGTGTGAGAGGTATACATGTATACGTGGGATGTGTGTGTGTGTGTGCGCGCGCATGATCGAGATAAAAGAAAGAAGACATAAGTCATAAGATCAATGACATGGGAGAGACGGATCGGTATGACAATATGCATGCATGTGAGAATGCAGGGAAGAAGGCCCGACAATTGAGCATGTGTTTTTGTCTTTAAGAGATAGTGGCGTGGGCTGGAGCATGCATCTATGGCGAGCAGAGGGAGTGAGGCGCAACGATTGTGCAAAAGAGACCAACCTATAAATGCATATGTATGGAGAGACATATATAGTGTGGGTGATAGGAAGCAAGACTCTGTGCGAGAAAGAAATGTTGACGGAGAAACTACAGATAGATACAGAGATGGAGATGCTAGCTAGAGGGACATCCGCTAGTTTGGGTGTTGGAGATGACCGTTGGGTGGTTCAAAGGGTGAAGTTATATATGTGTGTGAGAGGGCACTTGACTGCTTGTAGAGAGAAACATATGTAGTGTGCGTGATAGGAATCAAGAGTGAGGGCGAGAAAGAAGGTTGATGGAGAAACAGATAAATAGAAAGATAAAGATGCTAGCTAGTGTGCGTTAGAGATAGGAGTCGAGTGGATCAGAAGGCTGGGTTATGTGTGTGGGTGTGAGAGAGATAGAGAGAGGGTGCATGTGAGTCACATACAAACAGATATCAGAGAGAAATGAGATCCAGAGAGATGGAGTTTTGTGTCTGCGAGAGAGAAAAATATTTCACGACGAGAGTGATAGCTAGAGAGACATACGAGGGAACGCAAGATATCTCTAGGGAGAGAGGGTGTGTGTGAGCGACATACAAGAGAACAATGGAGAAATATGAGACCCTGGGAGACAAAGTCTGTGTTTGTGTGTGAGAAAGAGACATTGAAGAGGAAGAGTCGTAGGTTCTCATATCTAAGGAGCGAAAGACATCTCTGTATGAGGGTTGTGCGAGTGGCACACATGGGAATAGTAGAGAGAAATGAGACCCCAGGAGACAAAGTTTTGTGTTTGTGTGAGAGAAAGAGATTCCACATGGAGAATCATAGTTAGAGACACATAGCAGGGAGCGAGATATACTTAGAGGGAGATAGAGTGATGAAGGTCGAGGGAGAGAGTACCGTCAGTGTGTTACGAAGATAAAAGATCATTGTCGACATACAGGTAGCACGAGAGATACCTGAGAGACGATGAACGCGTATAGGTCCAGAGAGATAGTCCTATATAAGCATGAGTGATAGCTATATGAGACGAATATCTGGATTAAAGGGGATTCAAATATTTAAACTGGAGATCACGACATCGATAATATCATAACGCAAATTGGTGTATCAAACATGCATATTCATTTGAATTTGGGCACACGTGTAATGTTATATAGTTTATCAATATTGGTGATCCATAGATTCTTCAATTACAAACAATGCATGGTTTATATGCAATTAATGTCTAAACGGGATTACACTATATGTTGCGTGTGTGAAACACATTATACATGTTTGAGAAGTAAAAAAAATCCCGCATGAAACACACATTAATTGGAGACAGTTAGCGAGGAATGCATACATTGGATTTCAACATAAAGTGGTTTCAAATATTTGAAAATCCAAATTGATGGATACAACCTTATGAATCTGAGATCATGCCATTTGTAAACCATATTTATGTATAAATGGTGTTGTGCTTTTGAAAGTATATATAAAAAATGATGTATATAGAATGTAATTCCAATTGAAAATGGATCCCGCCCGAAAAAAAATAGAATACAAACGGGATTCGAATTGAGTTGGCACGATAAACGTGCACTCTGCAAAATTTGAACGAAGCGGGGAAAGTCGCAGTAACCGCCCGAAACCAAAATCTGCGAGATGGAAATCACTACTGCCTATCCCTGCCACGCAAAGCCTATCTGCCGGATTTCTATAGGTTTCGATAGGGGTAGGTTTGTAATTTCACCCAAACATGACGTAACTGCCTCTCACCCGGATTCATACACGGTGGGCGCCAGAACACAGTGTGTCCTCGGCCGAAATCGACTCCCTTCCCAATTCATATTCATACACGGTGGGCGCCAAAAACAAACTCTCGTCGGCAAATATTCGGTGTATGCGAGATTACCGTCCTATCCCCAACCGACTAATGTTGCTGTGATGTAGTAGAAATTTGAAACGGGGGCTAAGTTTGTAAATTTCCTCGCATTTGAGACAAGCGCGCCCTGAATACATGGTTCCCCCTTCCTCTCTACCTCCCTTTTCCCCATTCGTACTCTGTGGGCGCCAAAACACCCTCTCCACCCCACCCTCCTCCGTCCGCCGCCGTCTGCCACCCCATCCACTGCCGTCCTCCTCCACCATGCCGGAGCTGATACCCCGACGCCGCCGTGCATTACAAGAGATCGACCTCTCTCATCCACGGCTTCGGACCGGGATCCTTGCATCCCGTCCTCTCGCTTCATCCCCGCCGTCGTCCACCTTGCCGGCGCCGCTCCTACGACCGTCTCGTCCACCGTGCCCCGCCGCCACCGTCTACCCTCCTAGATCTGCTTCCACGCCGCCGACAGCCATCGCTACCGCAGCACTGTCAAATTCTCAGCAGATGCGTACACGGCGCCGCACCAGAGGCGGTACTCTTTCGTATCTGCTCAACTTATTTATCGCAGCAAGAAAATAGATCGCCGCTGCTTTACTCTGATTTCTTGTCTTGGTTGCGAAGTTGCCTTTGTCCAGTTTGCACCTTCAGATCCGCCATGGCACGCTCAACACTATATTGCTAGTATTGTCGGTACGGCTAGAAAGGCTTCGGATACCAGCTCTCTTCAAGTGAAGGTGCGGTACTGTTAATATCAGTGTTATTCTCAAAGGCGACACAGCTCCCCGCATTTCCTTGCTACTCTTATAGGATTCAAGTGGGCAGGTGACTACAAATCCTATTCCTATGTTTACAAGATCCTACGAATCAAAGAGGCTCAAAGTGTCCATCACAACCGACCGTATAGACCTCTACACTGCAAAAGTCCCTGCTCATCTTCAGTACAAGGAACATACTGTACCACTATCATACTCCCTCCGTTCCAAAATAAGTCTTGGTAGAGATTTCCACTATGGATCACATACAGATGTATCCAGATACATTTTAGAGTGTATATTCACTCATTTTGCTCCATATGTAGTCCATGGTGGAATCTATACAAAGACTTGTATTTAGGAACGGAGAGAGTACATATTAAAGAAGAACGGAAGAGGAACATGGTAAAGAAGAGCAAGCAGATTTTGGATAATAAAATGTTGGTTGCGCAGTGCCCACACATGATGAACCAGAGCGCATTAAGAATGCAACTCCCAGCTGTCTCTCGACCATTTCAGGCGGTTGGATGAAGATCCTATGTCTCCTAACCCATCTTCTTCCTCGTCTCCGATTCTTCCCATACAGAACACCGCACGGGCTGCCGGCCGGACCACCGGCCCCCGCCGCCTGTGTTCCTCCGCCACCCCCACCCCCACTCCCGCCCCAACCCCCACCCGCGTCGAGTTTTCTTCGTTCGGCGAGGCCCCACAACCACTCGAGCCCCTTCGTTCGCACCGGCGAACTCCGGCGAGCTCTGAAAAATCGACTGGCCCAATTTTGAAATTTAGTCTACTGTGATTTAACTAGTGTGGAATATAAAAGCACATATATTCCAGCAAGTTCCACTTTGCTGATTTTACTCTGATGCTTACGGTTTTCCCCGTTATATCTACACTATGATCTGTGTAGCTGCTTTGTGTCACACTAGCAGCAGTCCACTCTTGAAGCTAAACACTGCAATGACTTACAAAATTGGCACCAAGGCATTGAGTGCCATTCTGGATGCAATGAAACTCATACGCTCCCCACCTGTTGATTCTTGTTCAGAATATGATCCTAATGACTCTTGTTCAAAATTGCCACATATAGACAGACAACATGGAATTGCATTTCTTTGGGCGCTGTGATTCATCATGAGCGGGCAACCAACATTGTATGCAATGAAGCGGAACCTCAAGAATATGCTTCCTCTTCTGTTCTTTAACATGTTCCTCTTTGTTTATTCTATATTTAGTACGTACAGTATGTTCCTTGTCAGGAAGGAGCGCATGGACATCTGCAGTCGACAGCTGATAGAGCTGGCCTGTACGTGATCGATAGGCTTTCAATTACTAGTGGCAATACAACACCGTATTTTCAAGCCAGTTCCACTTTCCGATTTATATATCGTGGTTATGGTGTACCCCTGTTATGTACACTATGATCTGCCTAGTTGTTGTGTGCTCTTGTTATCATGGTTTGGCAATAAACTCTCTATATAGTATATTATGAACCTATCATCTGCCAGCCATCCTTACTTCTGGAGCCTATTTTTTTGTGTACTTGTGCCAGATTATATAAATGCACGCACCATATTACAGCACACATGAGCTCTCTCATCAGAATCCAGTGATTGCACACAAGTGTTTACAGGGGCGCCCCTATATTAGAATATCATCTGCATTACAAAGATAATCTCACAACTATTTATGTTTTCATGGTTCTCAGATATTATATGCAATTACAGTGAATATCAGAATCCGCGCATCAGAAGAATATTGTGGAACACTGCAATGACTTACAAAATTAGCACCAAGGCATTGAGTGCCATTCTGGAAGCAATGAAACTCATACGCTCCCCACCTGTTGATTCTTGTTCAGAATATCATCCTAATGACTATTCTAACCTCGAGGAGTCAAAGGCAGATGGCCTTCCTGTTCACCCATCAAGGTGCATGTTCTAATTTGGCAAGGTTTTATTGATTGCGCATATCTTGCATATGTTGTCTTGCATTTCTTCTACTTTGTTGCACCGCCATCTGCTTAGTTTACTCATCATATAACTCGAGATGCCATGCCCATCCATTATCAATACATATTCCATCTGTCATCATACCATGTTTTTCCACTCAAATGTTGTTCTTGTGCATCAGACATCAAAAAGGAAGAGGGTGATTGCCGAACCTGAAGGAGCACCAGCAAAGTCCTTGAAAAACGTGGTGGTGCCGGAGAAATCAGACAGCGCCCCACTTATATTGGATGTACAACCAGTGACACTAAACGTAGGACCGACTCCAGCAGACTGTACCCATACTTCACTGGCCACACCACTAGCCCCACCACACAAGACCTGCACTCCAGCAAGAGGTATACCGATTTCATTTGCCATAGCACCAGCTGTACCACAGAAAAATCCCACTCCAGCAAAAAGTACAGCAAGTCCACCGGCCGAAGACCTATCCCAACTGCAGAGGCAGCCAATTCCTGCAGATTGGAACCCCATTCCATTTATTCCCAGTTTAAAAGACAATGCTTTCAATGTTGTTAGGGACTACGTGCATATATTCCCATCATGGGAAGATTATAGTGAAGACAAACACCATTTTCACATCTTCCTGTCCAACTTACGTGTAAGTGCTATTATTCATGGTTATTATTTTCCTGTTTTCTACTGATCGAACACATCAATGATTTACATTACATTGTTGTAACTAGGCGAGGGTCAATCTGGATAGTCATGACACGCAAAGCTTGCTTGTGCTTTTCAAGGAAGCATTGCAGCAGTATCGGTGTTACCTGAGGAAATCACACTTTGATGGCAAGTCTATAAACGAATTTCCGGTGAAGTCTCCTGTGCTAAATTTAGAAGACATTGAATGGAAAAACCTTGTTATGCACTGGTCTCGTTCCCAGGATGAGGTACTGTCTATGAAATCAAATGACAATTTGAACTTCTACTTTTCCGCATGTGTCTTACGGATCTTTTTTGCAGGAAATGTGCTCGAAGAAGAATTCCGGTTTGAAAAGAACGACAGGATATCGCAAATATGCTGCCTGCTGCTTTGCTCTTGTTAGTACCTGTTGTCCTGTATCACTGTACTTGCATACATACCTTGTTCATTATGTGACAGCAGTATGCATGATAGCTTGCTTATCAATTGTTCGCTCCAAATTATCTGATCTGTATGAATGGTTACATTAGTGTAGAATATATCCAATGCCAATGATTTTTTTAGCTCTGCATTGTTCTTGTAAGTACATGCTATCCTTTATCAGTGTCCTTATATTGACAGGTAGTTGTTCATGTACCATCACTCTGCAGCTTATTTTCCTTTGCCCTCCATTTTCTACACATCAGATCTATATTTACTCTTACCATAAGGTTGGTACTGAAGAAGTTTAGCTGTGCATTGCTCTTGGCTGTGCCTTTTGCCTGTATCGCTGCACATACATTTATAGCTACTTGTTTATGTAGCATCACTCTTCATCTTATCTTAAATATTCTCCATTTTTTCGTAATTATCACATCTATATTTACTCTTAACAAAATGTAGAATAAAGGCAATGCTTATGAAGAAGATTCTGTGGTAAACTTCTTGAATTGCCCCCCCATCAGCATGGACAAGGGCTTTATAGAGCCTGTCTTCACCAGTAATGTAAGTTTGTCCTTCTCAAGCCTTCAAACTTTGTTGTGTATATTTGGTTAGGCATGACTGCAGCAGCTGTTTATTTTTGGTGTTTGCATCAAATTGCATGTTTAAAGTTTATTATGTAGTTCATAAACAAAAGTTTGTCCTTCTCAATTTAAGTTTTCAGTTGTACAACCAAGTTCCTTCTTCATACCATGTAAATTAAACTATACAGAGCAAGTGATCTTCTTTTGCACTGCATGTATGCTTCTGTTCTTCATCCGTAATCCAGTGGTGTGGTGAACCTACTCACTACAACACAATGTCATATTCTGCAATGTCTTAACTATGAACAATGTCATATCATTCTACTATTATTTAAACCGTCTCTTTATTTGCCAATCTGAAATGGGATAAATTGACAGCACACTAACCATTGATACTTATGAGTTCTTGATCTGTAATCCAGTGGTGTCATGAAGCTGCCAACTCCTTCACAATGTCATTTCCTGCCATGTCTTGACATGAACAATACCATATTGTGTTAATGCAATTTTAAACTGTGTCACTTTATTCGTCAGTAAGAAATGTGATGAATTGTCGGCACTGATACTTTTATGTGCAAAACCTGTCATCTGTCTGCTTGTTTATCTTTCAGAGTGAGGAAGATATAAGTGTCGAACAAGCGCAGTCTCATCATCTTGCTTAGGTGGTTGCGCTGCAGCTCGCCAGCAGGGCTAACCTTTCTTGAACTCTATTGAAGTGTTGTCGGTTTTGTATATTATTTTGTCAGCGTGTTTATTTGCACTGGTGGCGATCTTTGATGCCCAGTGTATGTAATCTGCTGTCTGCTTGTGCTTTATTATCATAGTGGCGAACTTTGATGCCCAGTGGATGTAATATGCCGTAATTTCTTTATTGTATAGTCTAGGTTTTTTCTTATTCACGATGCTGCAGTTATTTTACTGTATATATATCGTGTCTTCGCAGTAAACTGGCCAAACCGTAAAATTACGATACATAATCGGGCCGTCATGCAATCACGATGTATGAGCCGCATCATGGGCCTCGTCAAACTGGCCCACTAGTAGATTCGGGCCTTTTATAGGCCGAGTAACCCCCGGCCCTCTTTTCGCAAGAAAACTCAATGGGCTTTTAGGAGGCTGAGAAGTAGGTTGGGCCTGAAACGTGTCGAACAGCTCACGGGCCGGCAGCAGCCCGAAATAGACCCCGACCCATGATTGTGCGAATCAAATCACGGGCTTTTAACAGGCCAAAATTGTCTCGGTCCTTGTTTGGCCCAATCAGATATCGGCTGCGAGCAGGCCGGATGCAAACCGGGCCGTAGTTAGGCCCAACTATATGAGGGGCTTTTAACAGGCCAAAATTAATATAGGGCCGAAATGTTAAACGGGCCCTTAATAGGCCGAAACTAATATCAGGCCGAATTACTAAATGGGCCTTTAGCAAGTGGGCCCAAAAGCATAGCGTCCAGTTAACGGGCCCAATCTGATATGGGCCATAATTGAGGCCAAAGCCTCTTAAAGGGCCAGACCTGATCTGGGCCATGATTTGGTCCAGAACATGGGAGGCTTTTAACGGGCCGGATCTCATATGGGCCATTATTAGACCCGGAACGTGGCAGGCCATTAATGGACCGGATCAAATATGGGCCGGCATTTGGCCCAAAACATGGCAGCCAGTTGATGGGCCGGCCTACTAGGGTCCTCAAAATCTTGTGGGCCTACAGCTAGGCCGGTCCATTAGTGTTGGCGAAATCTCGTGGGCCTTTAGCTGGGCCGGCCCATTATGATCCGCAAGAATTTTGTGGGCCTTTACCTGGGCCGGCCCATTATGGCACACAAAAATCTTGTGGGCCTTTACCTGGGCCGGCCCATTATGGCCCGCGAAATCTTGTGGGCCTTTAGCTGGGCTAGCCCATTATGGTCCGCAAAATCTCGTGGGCCTTTAGCTGGGCCGGCCCATTATGGTCCGCAAAATCTTGTGGGCCTTTAGTTGGGCCGACCCATTTAAACTTGATGGGCCGTGCCACGTGTCGACATATCATAGGCGCCTTCTGTCCAATGAGTGGATGACATCTGTCCCAACGATGAGCCGACACGTGTTTCCCCCAGCCAATGATGATTTTACACGTGGAAAATCCCCATTGGTCACGGCAGTTAATGGGTTATCGGATCCAAAACCCGACCCGATAGCTTAACGGCGTTCCGTTACGGTGGATGCCACGTGTCGGTCGCCCTTGACGAAAGCACTTCTGTGACGCGCGATTTATCGTCATGGAAGTGGACACTTCTGTGATGATAATTTTGGTAATGTCATGGAACACTTCTACGACAGCACAGGTATGACTATCTTGATTCTGTCATAAATTTGTCATGGATGTGCATGCATGACAAAAAACGCGACCTACTGTGACAAACACGTATCATCACGGAAGTGTATTTTTTTTGTAGTGATTTATCATAAAGATCAAATAAAACAATGTGAGAATTGCGTGAGGATGTAAATTTAAACCTTCTCACAAAGGAATCAATTAGGTAGCGGTATTGCAGGCACTTATTTGACACGAAGTCCTCAAGATCAGCATTACGCACATACGCGTCAAATTCATCCTTGATACCTGCTTGGACCATAAACTCCTCTGACGGCCATCCACAAGGCCGCACTTGAGCTTCCCTCGGTGGTTCATCGTCCGGCTCATGTATCGTGAGCCTTGGTCCTTGCTGCCTTGAGGAACGACCTTGGTACATTTTCCTGAACATTTTTCTTTCTCTGAAAAATTTCTGAAATTTTAGTAACTCAAAATAAAAGTGAACCAAACTCAACAAGATTAATAGCAACTACTCCCATAAGTGCCTAGAGGCTATATCATGCATTAAAACTACTTTGGACCATATATATTTGACATGCAAGCTCAAGAATAGGGTCACCTAAGCAGCAAAAATTTGCAATAAATAAAGCACTAGAACAAAAACTAATTGTACCATTGGAGGAGTCACATACCGAAGAACAATCCCCCAAAACAGTTTTGTGAATGGAGCTTTGAGCAAGGAGATCGAAAATAGCAGCAAGATGAGCTAGAATACGGGTTTGAGCTATGAGGGGATTTTTCTGGGGGAAGATGAAGTGAGTGGGTGCAGGAATAAGTGGAGGGGGTCCACGTGGGGCCCACGAGGCAGGGGGCGCGCCCTGCACCCTCGTGGCCAGATGGTGGGGCCCCCTGGTGTGTTCTCAGTGCCATATATTCTTGAATATTCTACAAAAAATCATATTTCATTTTCAGGACATTTGGAGAACTTTTATTTTTGGGGTATTTTTTATTGCAAGGATAATTCAGAAAACAGACAGAAAATACTATTTTTGCTTTATTTAATCTAGATAACAGAAAGTAAAAAGGGGGGTACAGAGAGTTGTGCTTTATAACTTCATCCATCTCATGCTCACCAAAAGGAATCCACTAACAAGGTTGATCAAGTCTTGTTAACAAACTCTTTCCGAATCGCATGAAACCGAAGAATTTTTGAATAACACTAAGTTACCTCAACGGGGATATGAATGTCCCCAACAATAAGAATATCATATTTCTTCTTGACAGTAGGAAGAGGAAATCCAGAAACTCCAATAGTAATTGTTGAAAATTTTCCAATAGAATTGATACTGTCGACTTGAGGTTGTTTCCTCAGAAAGTGTACCGTATGCTCATTACCATTAACATGAAAAGTGACATTGCCTTTGTTGCAATCAATAACAGCCCCTACAGTATTAAAAAAGGGTCTACCAAGGATAATCGACATACTATCGTCCTCGGGAATATCAAGAATAACAAAGTCTGTTAAAACAGTAACGTTTGCAACCACAACAAGCACATCCTCACAAATACCGACATGTATAACAGTTGATTTATCGGCCATTTGCAAAGATATTTCAGTAGGTGTCAACTTATTCAAATCAAGTCTACGATATAAAGAGAGAGGCATAACACTAACACCGGCTCCAAGATCACATAAAGCAGTTTTAACGTAGTTTCTTTTAATGGAGCATGGTATAGTTGGTACTCCTGGATCTCCTAGTTTCTTAGGTATTCCACCTTTAAAAGTATAATTGGCAAGCATGGTGGAAATTTCAGCTTCCGGTATCTTTCTTTTATTCGTAACAATACCTTTCATATACTTAACATAAGGATTCATTTTAAGCATATCAGTCAAACGCATACGCAAAAAGATGGGTCTAATCATTTCAGCAAAGCGCTCAAAATCCTCTTTCTTGGATGGTTTAGGAGGAAAATGCATGGGTTTCTGAACCCATGGTTCTCTTTCTTTATCGTGCTTCCTAGCAACAAAGTCTCTCTTATCATAACATTGATTCTTTGATTGTGGGTTATCAAGATCAACAGCAGGTTCAATCTCTACATCATTGTTATTGCTAGGTTGAGCATCAATATGAACATCATCATTAACATTATCACTAGGTTCATGTTCATTACCAGATTGTGTTTCAGCATCAGAAATAGAAATATCATTGGGATTCTCAGGTGTGTGTCAACAACAGGTTCACTAAAAGCATGCAAAGTCCTATCATTTTTCTTTTTCTTCTTCTTAGAAGGACTAGGTGCATCAACATTAGTTCTTTGAGAATCTTGCTCAACTCTCTTAGGGTGGCCCTCAGGATACAAAGGTTCCTGAGTCATTCTACCCCCTCTAGTCACAACTCTAACAACGTTATCATTTTTCTTATTATTAAATTCATTGAGCAAATCATCTAGAGCTTTAAGCACTTGTTCTACCTGAGTGGTAACCATAGAAGCATGTTTACTAATAAGTTTAAGGTCACCTTTAACTCTAGACATATAATCACTCAAGTGCTCAATCATATAAGCATTACGTTTCAATTGTCTACCAACATAAGCATTGAAGTTTTCTTGTTTAACAATAAAATTATCAAACTCATCCAAGCATTGGCTAGCAAACTTAGTAGATGGGATTTCACCCTTATCAAATCTATAGAGAGAATTTACATCTACTACTTGTGTCGGGTTATCAAGACCATGTATTTCTTCAATAGGTGGTAAATTCTTAACATCTTCAGCTTTAATACCCTTTTCTTTCATAGATTTCTTTGCCTCTTGCATATCTTCAGGACTGAGAAATAGAATACCGCTTTTCTTCGGAGTTGGCTTATGAGTTGGTTCAGGAAGTGTCCAATCATTATCATTATTCAATATATTATTCAATAGCAATTCAGCTTGCTCAACAGTTCTTTCTCTGAAAACACAACCAACACAACTATCCAGGTGGTCTCTGGAAGCATCGGTTAGTCCATTATAAAAGATATCAAGTATTTCATTTTTCTTGAGAGGATGATCAGGCAAAGCATTAAGTAATCGGAGAAGCCTCCCCCAAGCTTGTGGGAGACTCTCTTCTTCAATTTGCACAAAATTATATATTTCCCTTAAGGCAGCTTGTTTCTTATGAGCGGGGAAATATTTAGCAGAGAAGTAATAAATCATATCCTGGGGACTACGCACGCAACCAGGAGCAAGAGAATTAAACCATGTTTTAGCATCACCCTTTAACGAGAACGGAAATAGCTTAAGGATATAGTAGTAACGATTTTTTTCCTCATGAGTGAATAGGGTGGCTATATCATTTAATTTAGTAAGATGTGCCACAACAGTTTCAGATTCATAGCCATAAAAAGGATCAGATTCAACCAAGGTAATTAACTCAGGATCGACAGAGAAATCATAATCCTTATCAGAAATACAGATAGGTGAAGTAGCAAAAGCAGGGTCATATTTCATTCTAGCATTCAAATACTTTTCTTTCAGCTTAACTAACAGTTTCTTAAGATCATGTCTATCTTTTCAAGCAAAAAGGTCGCTAGCAGTTTCTTCATCCATAACATAACCCTCAGGCACATCAGGCAATTCATATCTAGGGGGAGAATCTTCATCATCACTTTCATCAATATTATCTGTTTCAATAATTTCATTCTCTCTAACCCTAGCAAGTTGTTCATCAAGAAATTCACCTAATGGCATAGTATCATTAAGCATAGAAGTAGTTTCATCATAAGCATCATGCATAGCAGAAGTGGCATCATCAATAACATGCGACATATCAGAATCAATAGCAGGAGTAGGTTTAGGTGTCACAAGTTTACTCAAAACAGAAGGAGAATCAAGTGCAAAGCTAGATGGCAGTTACTTACCTCCCCTCGTAGTTGAGGGATAAGTCTTGGTTTTTTAGTCTTTCAAGTTCCTCATGGTGATCAACAGATATAAATCCCAAGTGACTCAAAGAATAGAGCTATGCTCCCCGACAATGGTGCCAGAAAATAGTCTTGATAACCCACAAGTATAGGGGATCGTAACAGTTTTCGAGGGTAGGGAATTCAACCCAAATTTATTGACTCGACACAAGGGGAGCCAAAGAATATTCTCAAGTATTAGCAGTTGAGTTGTCAATTCAACCACACCTGGAAAACTTAATATCTGCAGCAAAGTATTTAGTAGCAAAGTAGTATGGAAGTAACGGTAACGGTGGCAAAAGTAACAGTAGCAGTTTTGTAGTAATTGTAACAGTGGAAATGGAAAAGTAACTAAGCAAAGATCAATATGTGAAAAGCTCGTAGGCAATGGATCAATGATGGATAATTATGTCGGATGCGATTCCTCATGCAACAGTTATAACATAGGGTGACACAGAACTAGCTCCAGTTCATCAATGTAATGTAGGCATGTATTCCGAATATAGTCATACGTGCTTATGGAAAAGAACTTGCATGACATCTTTTGTCCTACCCTCCCGTGACATAGGGTCCTATTGGAAACTAAGTGATATTAAGGCCTCCTTTTAATAGAGTACCGGACCAAAGCATTAACACTTAGTGAATACATGAACTCCTCAAACTATGGTCATCACCGGGAGTGGTCCCGATTATTGTCACTTCGGGGTTGCCGGATCATAACACATAGTAGGTGACTATTGACTTGCAAGATAGGATCAAGAACTCACATATATTCATGAAAACATAATAGGTTCAAATTTGAATTCATGGCACTCGGGCCCTAGTGACAAGCATTAAGCATAGCAAAGTCATAGCAACATCAATCTCAGAACATAATGGATACTGGGGATCAAACCCTAACAAAACTAACTCAATTACATGATAAATCTCATCCAACCCATCACTGTCCAGCAAGCCTATGATGGAATTACTCACGCACGGTGGCGAGCATCATGAAATTTGTGATGGAGGATGGTTGATGATGATGACGATGACGGATTCCCCTCTCCGGAGCCTCGAACGGACTCCAGATCAGCCCTCCCGAGAGAGATTAGGGCTTGGCGGCGGCTCTGTATTGTAAAACGTGATGAATCCTTCTCTCTGATTTTTTTCTCCCCGAACGTGAATATATGGAGTTGGAGTTGAGGTCGGTGGAGTCTCGGGGGGCCACGAGGCAGGGGGCGCGCCCCAGGGGGTGGGCGCGCCCTGCACCCTCGTGGACAGGGTGTGGGCCCCTTGATGCTGATTATTTCGCCAATATTTTTTTATTATTATTTCCAAAACGTGTCTCCGTGAAGTTTCAGGTCATTCCGAGAACTTTTATTTCTGCACAAAAATAACACCATGGCAATTCTGCTGAAAACAGCGTCAATCCGGGTTAGTTCCATTCAAATCATGCAAGTTAGAGTCCAAAACAAGGGCAAAAGTGTTTGGAAAAGTAGATACGTTGGAGACGTATCATCCACGTCATTGCATAATTTGGGTACACAAAGGAGACTACAGCACACCCACACTTCTTAATCGAGCAAGTTCAGCAATTAAACAGAGCTAGCTGACCTAAACATTACTCTATCAAATTAAAGATCGATGCTCTTAATTAAACAAAACAAAGAGTACTACTATGGCTGGTGCTCGTCGATCTCCGCCGCCGCCTCCATGTCCAGCTCGCGCCTGACGGTCTCCTGGGGAAGGGGCTCCATGGCATCCATCGCACCATACTCGGCAAGCATCTCGCCATCCGCGTCCGCCATCTCTTTGGAAAAGGCCGCCACGAGCTGGGCGTGGGCGGCTATGATCTGGGCTTGGACGGGCTCCATCGTCGCAAGGTATGCGGCGGAGGAACGGCCGGCTGCTCGAACGCTCTCGATGATTGCCAACTCTTCGGCCGTGGGTTGTCGATCGTTGTCGGAGAAGCTTCGTTTGATTTGTGCGGTGACCGCCATGAGCTGGGCTTGGGCGGCCTCGACATGGTCGCGGGCGGCCTCCATTAGGTCTAAGGTCGCTGCTGCGGAATGGACAGTTGTTGTGCCGCTCTCGCCAGTTGCTATCCCCGAGGCAGATGTTGTTGCCGCCACCTGAGAAGCAACAGCGGCCGTTTGGGCTGCCTTGGCCGCCCAGTCATAGATTGTGGCCGCGCTCATGCACCTTGTTAGCATGCACATGGCGGATGCGGCCGCGCTCTCGCCGGAGTGGGCTACCGAAGTTTCCCTCACTACGTGGGTCCACGTGCCCATCTTTCATCGGTGACAATTGAACAGTGAAATGATATTTGGGGAGCGAGCTTGTGTGCTTGAGATGCCGGTTGTGGACTGTAGCGACGCACCTTCTTGCGTAAGCCATAGGCGTACTATACACCGACGATGCTCTAGGATATTTTGTGCTGCATCTCACATGGTTGGTGATAATAAATTGTGTGGGATCTACTTGATTTTTCATCTTGATTTGAATTACATAATGGGGTCACATCGGCAATGGACGGTGTTTGAATTGCTAGACCTTTTATCTGTAGTGAACATGCAACTATATGTGTGTCGTAAAAGAATTGGAATTATTCAGGGTTTGTTTGAACATTTTACACATTAAATTGGTTTTCTAGCCATTTCAGGTGCACAATTCAAAATTAAACTACATGCACATGCTCCGGTGCACCAACATGGGTTGTAAAATCATATATGTGTCCATGGGTTTATGCTTATGTCCCATGCAAGAAATGGGGATGAAATTTGAACACCACGGCACCGTGGCTCTCTGGCAAACGTCGACGTACTTGCTGTTGTAATTCTAGTAAATCCAAGATTCGTCCAAAATTCATGAAACTTGGCATGCTATCATGGAGCGACATCAACATGCCGTGGTAAATTTTTTGTCCCATTTAGGGCAGGTTTGGGTATAAGCTTCTCATAAACCAGAGCTTCTCACAACAAGTGTGATGGTTTCGGTAGGGAAAGTTTCACCTTTCTGGACAAAACGATATCCGTTGCCTCTTCTCGATTTCAATTTTTTTCGTAGTGTCAATATAGAACAACAGGAGTGCTGTGTCAATTTTTGGGATTTTTCGGGGTTCGCTTGGACATTTTTATACATTAACTGAGTTTTCTATGCATTCATGTGCATAATTCAAATTTGAACTACAGGCACATGCTCTAATGCATATAAATTAGTGGAAAATTCAAATATGTGTCCTTGGTTGCATGCTTAGGTCCCATGCAAGAAATGGGAATGAATGTATAACACCCTGCCACCGTCACTTGGCCACAAACATTGAGATACCTGGTTTTTAAATTCTAGTAAATCCAAAGCTTGTCTGAAATTCATGAAACTTGGCATGCTGTCATGGAGCAGCATCAACATGCCGTGGTAATTTTTTGTCCCATTTGGGGCAGGTTTGGGGATATGCTTCTCACAAACCAGAGCTTCTCACAACAAGCCTGATGGCTTCGGTAGGGAACGTTTCACCTTTCTGGACGAAACGATATCCATTGCATCTTCTCGATTTCAATTTTTTTCCTAGTGTCAACATAGAACAACAGGAGTATTGTGTTAATTTTTGGGATTTTTCGGGGTTCGTTTGGACATTTTTATGCATTAATTGAGTTTTCAATGCATATATGTGCATAATTCAAATTTGAACTACATGCACATGCTCTAATGCATATAAATTGGTTGAAAATTCAAATATGTGTCCTTGGTTGCATTCTTAGGTCCCATGCAAGAAATGGGAATGAATGTCAAACACCCTGCCACCGTCACTCGGCCGCAAACATTGAGATACCTTGTTTTTAAATTCTAGTAAATCCAAAACTCATCTGAAATTCATGAAACTTGGCATGCTATCATGGAGCGGCATCAACATGCCATGGTAAAATATTTCTCCTATTTGGGGCAGGTTTGGGTATATGCTTCTCACAAACCAGAGCTTGTCACAACAAGCATGATGGTTTCGGTAGGGAACGTCCCACCATTGGGGACGAAACGATGTCCATTGCCTCTTATTGCTTTCAAAAAACTTTCTCGTGTCAATGTAGAACAATAGGAATGTTGTGTCAATCTTTGTGATTTTTCGGGGTTCGTTTGGACATTTTTATGCATTAATTGAGTTTTCAATGCATTCATGTGCATAATTCAAAGTTGAACTACATGCACATGATCTAATGCATATAAATTGGTTGAAAATTCAAATATGTGTCCTTGGTTGCATGCTTAGGTCCCATGCAAGAAATGGGAATGAACGTCAAACACCCTACCACTGTCACTCGACCGCAAACATTGAGATACCTTGTTTTTAAATTCTAGTAAATCCAAAACTTGTGTGAAATTCATGAAACTTGGCATGCTATCATGGAGCGGTATCAACATGCCGTGGTAAATTTTTTGTCCCATTTGGGGCAGGTTTGGGTATATGCTTCTCACAAACCAGAGCTTCGCACAACAAGCATGATTGTTTTGACAGGGAACGTCCCACCTTTGGGGACGAAACGATATCCATTGCCTCTTATTGATTTCAAAAATTTTCTCATGTCAACGTAGAACAACAGGAGTGTTGTGTCAATTTTTGTGATTTTTCGGGGTTCGTTTCGACATTTTTATGCATTGACTGAGTTTTCAATGCATTCATGTGCATAATTCAAATTTGAACTACATGCACATGCTCTAATGCATATAAATTGATTGAAAATTCAAATCGGTGTTCTTGGTTGCATGCTTAGGTCCCATGCAAGAAATGGGAATGAATGTCAAACACCCTGCCACCATCACTCGGCCGCAAACATTGAGATACTTGGTTTTTAAATTCTAGTAAGTCCAAAACTCGTCTGAAATTCATGAAACTTGGCATGCTATCATGGAGCAGCATCAAAATGCCGTGGTAATTTTTTTGTCCCATTTGGGGCAGGTTTGGGTATATGCTTCTCACAAACCAGAGCTTCTCACAACAAGCATGATGGTTTCGGTAGGGAACGTCCTACCTTTGGGGACGAAACGATATCCATTGCCTCTTATTGCTTTCAAAAAATTTCTCGTGTCAACATAGAACAACATGAGTGTTGTTGTCGGTGTCCTGGGAACGGGGGTACCTAGACTTGCCTACCTGCAGCCCAGGGCGTGGCTCCTCCAGCGGCCTGGTACGGCCCATCTTCATCAACAACCACTCAAGACCCTCGCGAGGGGCCAAGCCTCGCGAGGCGGACGACACAAGACCTCCTCAGGGGCAGCCTCCCTAGGCTGGCTCCCGAGGAGCGGAGATATCAAGGCAAGGGGCACCTCGCGAGGTGCTCGTGACGTGAGCCATGACGACCAAGGCCAGTCGGGCGCCAGCGGGCGCAGTGTACTCATTGCCTCTTTGGTGCTAAAGGGGCAAGCGCAGGCGAGGAGTCCCGAGGCATCAGGCAAAGGTTTCCATATTGGTGCAACGAGACCAAGACCAGCAGGACGGAGGTCACCATGGAGCCCACGACGGCGTCACCACCAGAGTCTTTGGCAGGCGAAGACCACCTTTTGTCAGGATAACTTGTACTAGTTTCCCCCCTTCAAATTGGACGTTGTGGGATCCCTTCCCGCCTAATATTTGGGAAGAGGACCCGGGCCTCTATATATAGGACTAGCCACCACCGTGGGAGGCATCTCATCTTCGACTGGATCCATTCCGCCAAGGCCACCACACAAGCTCACTGAGCTCAAGAACACCCCTCCTCAGGAGGCTGTTCTTCCCTTGTACTTGTTCATCCTCAGCCTGCAAGGCAATCGACCACACCACACTAGAGTAGGGTATTACACCACAACGGTGGCCCGAACCAGTATAAACCCTTGTGTCACTTGTTCTTTTGGGTTCGACGAGTTAAGCCTTGAGATCGTTGCGAGAGCGAGCTAGAGAGAGAGATCTTCGTGCACACCCCAGTGTTCGAAACTCAAGGGTTTGCCGGAACCCAGAATCCGACATTTGGCGCGCCAGGTAGGGGTGCACCGAAGCCTTTCATCTGTCGATCCGCGCTCCGCTGCTCCACTAGATCCATGGCTGACGCTCACCGGGCCCGTGCCGAGCGTCGGGCTGCCCTCGCCGCTCGCGCCGCTCAGACGGCGCCCGTCGGCGGACCTACCGGCCGTTCTCCATCACCCGCTACCAACGCCGCCGCCGGCCCGGCAGGGAACGAGCAGCAAGCTTCGTCACTGCACCCCTCCGTGCGGCGAGACGGACGCACCGCCACCCCGTCGCTGACTCCGGCTGGCTCGTCGTCCCACGCTCGTCGCGTGCCCACGGATGCGCAGGCTGCGCTGCTCATGGCGCGTGAGCTCTTGCGCTACCGTCCAGTCGACGACTGGCTCGACCGCATCGCCGAGCTCATCAACGCCGCTGGTGGTTCTCCTGTACCGTCCCTTTCGCTACCTCAAACACCTCCAGCAGCGGGCGACGTCACCCACGGAGCGCCTCCGCCACCTCCGCATCAAGACGCTGCCCTCGCACCAAGACGCGCGGCCCCATGGTGTGACCCTCCACGCCGGGCGCCTGTGCATGAAGAAGGAAGCTGCCAAGAAGTCCCTCGGCTGCAAGAAAATGCTCATGCGCTCCCAGCACCATAGCGCCAAGTTCGCGCGCCGCCTTCCGCGGTGGCGCGTGGACATCAAGACCAGGCTCCGCCTCCACGACGGGCTCCGGTGACCACAGCAGGTTGCCGCGCCTTCACTCCCGAGCTGCGCAACGTTGTCTGGCCCAACAAGTTCAAGCCGGACCTGCCTCCACGCTACGACGGCACCCCCGACCCCACGGAGTTCCTGCAGCTCTATGAACTAAGCGTCGAGGCGGCCAACAGCGACGAGAAGGTCATGGTGAATTGGTTCCCTATGGCCCTCAAAGACGGCGCGCGCTCGTGGCTCCTGAACCTGCCCGCGGGATCGATCTCCTCCTGGGGCGAGATGCGCGAGCGTTTCGTCGCAAACTTCCAGGGCACTCGTGATCGCCCGCCGGCCACCAGTGACTTGCGGCGCATCAAGCAACAGCTAGGGGAAACTCTGCAGAAGTACATCCAGTGCTTCAACAGTGTTTGCCTCAAGATCCCCAAGGTGATGGATGAAGCCATCATCTCCGCGTTTTTCGTTGGCGTCTGCGACGTCAAGATGAAGGAGGACCTCGCCATCCACGAGGAGCTGTGCACGGCCCTGGAGATGTTTAACATGGCGACCAAGTCCGCAAGAGCCGAGGAAGGGCGCCTTTCCCTCCTTGAGCTCCCAGCTGCCGACCAGCAGGACAAGAAGGCCAAGATCAAGGACGTGAAGCGCAAGGGGGCTTCCGTGCTTGCAGCGGAGCCAGAAACGAAGCGCGGCCGCGACCACCCTGAGTCGTCCAAGGCCAGCCGCCCGTTCTGCGCCTTCCACAATGTTCACAGCCACAACACCAACGACTGCCAGGAGCTCAGGGCCATCCGCGATGGGCGCTTCGGTCGACGCCCTGAGCGCAACGACCGGGGCTACGGCCGAGGAGGAGGACGAGGTGGAGGACGCTGGGACGACCGCGGCCCCCGCCAGGAGTGGCTCGACCGACCTCGTGAGGACCGCTGGCAGGACCAGCCTCGCGAGGGCGCCTGGAGAGACCAACCTCGTGAGGATCGCCCTCAGGGCAACACTGGGCTTCCTCCGCTACCGCCACCGCCAAGGAGGAACGCCGATCATCATCAGGACGAGGGGGCTGGGGGCTTCCAAGAGCCTCGTGCCATCGCCTGCATCTTGGGTGGCGCTCAAGCCCCAGCCTCGCAGCGCATCTTCAAGCAGTTTGCATGTGAGGTGAACGCGGCCCTTCCCAGGCTCGAGGCCACGCGCCCGCGTAGGTGGTCCAAGTGCACCATCACCTTCAGCTCGTCAGACTAGCTCAAGTGCGCGGCAACAGTCGGCGCCCTCTCGATGCTCTGCTCGCCCGTCATCAGCAACGTCCAAGTCACCAAGACCCTCATCGACGGCGGCGCAGGGCTCAATGTCCTGTCCGTCGAGACATTCGACAGCCTCCAAGTGCCATACGATAAGCTGTAGCCTACCAAGCCCTTCTCAGGAGTGACCAACGGCTCTACCACCCCGATAGGGCAGGTCTGCCTCCTGTCACCTTCGGCCAGCGTGACAACTACTGCACTGAGCTCATCGACTTCAACGTCGCCCACATCCGCCTGTCGTACAATGCCATCCTTGGGTATCCAGCCTTGGCCAAGTTCATGGCAGTGACCCACCACGGTTACAACGTCCTCAAGATGCTAGGGAGCGGCGGCATCATCACGGTTCCATGTGAAGAAAGAGATGCGGTGTGCTCCCTCGAGCGCGCCTACCAAGCTGCAGCAGTTGAAGACCCCGACAACGAAGGCATCATGTACCCTCCTGAGGCCATCCCCAAGAAGAAGAAGCAGCTAATCCACCCAGCGCCTCAGAGAAGCGGTGTCTCCAGTGGCACCACCTCAGGATCAGCGCCCGCAGCCGGGGTGCCTCCCTCCCTCGCATAGGAAGGCGCGCCCAGCGCCCTCCTCAGGCTGGGCTCGGGGGCTCTCTTCTGGAGGGCCTCAGACCTAGCCAATGTCACGAGGGAGGCGCTCGGGCACCACGTGGAGGCGTGCTTTGCTGCACGTTTCCCTCAAGAGGGCACAAGGCGAGGAGCGCCTAGTGCTCAGGAGTTCATCACCTAGGCAATCCAGGAGCTTCAGGAAGCAAGGACCATACGCGGCAACCGCCGCCCACCACCCGGCGCAGCCCCCCATCTCGGCGAGGACGGCGGGCTGCGCGTCTGCGTCGACATTCCAGGGCTCAACAGGGCCGCATCTCAGGGACGTTTCTGGCCTTCGCGCGTTGGACGGTGCGAGGGTCCACCTCACAACTACGTTCGCATGCCATTCGGCTTGCCGAACGCGGCCGTCACCTTCCAGCGCCACCTGCGGAGCATCCCGGCGGCTCAGGAGGCCAGACATCACGCCGTCCTGGAGGAGATCTCGATGGTTCTCCAGGAGCCACCTGGGCCCGCGGAGCCTCCTGAGGCTCAGGACCCTGGCGGCTCGTGAGAAGCAACTCTTCAACATGCATCTTCAGCTACTCCGACGTCGCTCCGACTACGGTATCAGGTGACTCTTTCTAGTTCATTCAGTTGGGGGAGCCCCTCGGGCAGCATTATCCCCAAGTCGCACGGGTCTGCCCCTGTGACGTGTATCCTTTTGCATCTTTAGCTTGCTCTGCTGGGAGCGCCCCTCGGGCTGCATCTTCCCTAGGCCACTCGGGTCCGTCCCAGTGGCATGTATCGTTCTTGCATCTATCTAAGCTAACCTGCCTCTTTGCTTGAGTCATTTCATGATTATCACCTGCTTATCTATTGCCCTTCGTGGCTACCCGCGTTGCTGGCCGGCCTCCTGCTCATCCCGCAACGGGGGCTACACATGCTGGCACGACGCTATGCTCGGGTCCGTCCCTGCAACACTGACAAACCTGAGCGGTCGAGCTCTGGCTCGCGGCACACCCCGTGCACGTCACCTCACTAGACCCTCAGGGCCTTCATCTTCTTGAGGAACGACCAGCGACAGACCAGCGGACACGGTTGCAACCCGTGCCCCCCTCCTCACACTAACATGCAGGAACCTCTGGAGGCTAGCAGTGGGCGGCACCGCAGGCTCCTTCCTTTTTTTTCATGCAATTCACTTGCGCGTTAAAGGGGGGCTCCTGAGCATCGTGACTCAGGAGCTCTTACTGGCTCTCCAGCCCTCACCCCCTGGCCTTGACCATGGCATCGCGACCTGGCATACCAGCGGCGGATGAGCTCACTCGAGGGCTGGGACCCGAGGGCGTAGAGCACACAGAAGAGCGTGAAAAAGAAAGGGAGGCTCGCACGGGCCTAACCCGGCTACACTATGGCCACTGACGCGCAAACCTGGCGCTGCACAAGGGATCGACTCTGGACCGCTAAGATAAGTCTCGCACTCGGATCAGCCAAGCACTGCGACACAGGATTCCCATCACTTGCAGCCTTGCTACGGCGCCGCCGCCTTCCTTTCCTACCTTCAAGTAGTTGCTTGCACGCTAAAGGGGACCTCTTGAGCATCGCGCCTCAGGAGCTCTTACTGGACCTCGGGCCGCTCACCTCCTGGCCTTGACCACGACATCGCGACCTGGCATACCAGCGACGGCTGCAGCCTGCCTAGGGACCGGGACCTGTCGGCGTAGAGCACCAAGCTACCGCGAGGTTGGGAAAGGGGGGACTGAGCCGAAGCAAGACACACAGTCGTAGATCTTCATAATAAGGATAATATTAACAAAAGGCACTACAGATCCTTTACACGCCCCCATGGGGTTCATCTCGATTCCTCGCAGGGAACAAAAGGAGAAGGTTTCTAGGATCCCTATCTACGAGCGTCGCCGCCGACGCCATCATCAACAATGGGCCACGGGAGGCCGACGCCAACCCCATCCAGATCAAAGGCGGCGACGGGCGGACGCCGCCGCTGCGCTCCAGGCACGGCGAGAGCTCGGGGGCACGTAGCTGTCATCGCTCGTCTCCGGAGTCTCGTAGGGCTCGGGAGAGTCGCTGGACTCCCAAGAGCCGTCGCTGCTGTCGGAGCAACTGCTGGCAAGGCCAGCGGCAGGCCTGACTCCTGCCGCTGTGCCGTCCCGACGGCCCCCTCCAGGGCAGCACTCCAGGCGGCGGCCTTCCTCGTCGAAGACCTTGAAGAACATCGTGGATGCGCTGTCGTATTCGAAGTGGATGGCGAGGGCGCCCTCCGCGCGGCAAGCTCGGGCGACCTCGCCCCATCCGCGGGTCATGAAGATCTTTCCCAGGGAGACAACCTCAACCTACGCCCCCGTCGCCGGGACGTCACACTCGGCGTGCTGTAGCCACAGCTCGAGTGGACCCTTCGGCGGCATCTCGGCGGAGAAGAACTGCGGGAAGCAAATCCAAGAGCGCGGTGGCATCACCGCCCACACCACAAGTTCACGCGAGGAGCCCTCGGCGTGGGTTCCTGGGGCGGCGGTGCGCACCACCGTGGCACGGTCGGCGCCGATTGTTGCCTCCTCCTTCGGAGCCCTCTGCCTGGGCGTACAAAGGCAGCGGATATCCGGGGGGAGGCCGCTCATGCCAAGGCCTCGTCACCTCCGGCCTCACGACGACGTCACGGGAGCGGGCCAGCCTCTTCTTCAGCGGGAGTGGCCCTGGCTCTTCGCGGGGATCTTTCCCCTTTTTAGCAGCAAAGAACCTCCGTATCGGCACCATGAGTGTCACGTCAAGGAGGAAGAAGAAGAAGCGGCTGGAATAGAGGAAGAGATGAGCGACAGGGGCTCCACCCCTCTCCTCATTTATAGCCCGAGGGAGGCCAACCGCCGGCCTCCATGATCAAAGGTAATGATGGTTTTTTTGCATGCAGCAGGGACTCATCAAGTCGGGCGATTGCCGAGGCAGCGTGCGGAAGCAGAGACGCCCACGTGCTCTCAATCGCCATGCGTCAATCAAGGCTGCAGGCTACTGGGGCCCGCGGCGCTCCGCACTTGACCCTTGGCTTCGCCGCGAAGCCAAGTCCGAGCGCGCCTTGGGCCCGGGGGCTACTGTCGGCGTCCTGGGAATGGGGGTACCCAGACTGGCCTGCCTGCAGCCCAGGGCATGGCTCCTCCAGCGGCCTGGTACGGCCCATCTTCATCAACAAGCACTCAAGACCCTCGCGAGGGGCCAAGCCTCGCGAGGCGGACGACACAAGACCTCCTCAGGGGCAACCTCCCTAGGCTGGCTCCCGAGGAGCGGAGATATCAAGGAAAGGGGCACCTCGCGAGGTGCTCGTGATGTGAGCCATGACGACCAAGGCCAGGCGGGCGCAGTATACTTGTTGCCTCTTTGGTGCTAAAGGGGCAAGCGCAGGCGATGAGTCCCGAGGCATTAGGCAAAGGTTTCCATATTGGTGCAACAAGACCAAGACCAGCAGGGTGGCAGGACGGAGGTCACCACGGAGCCCATGACGGCGTCACCACCAGAGTCTTTGGCAGGGAAGACCACCTTTTGTCAGGATAACTTGTACTAGTTCCCCCCTTCAAATTGGCCATTGTGGGATCCCTTCCCGCCTAATATTTGGGAAGAGGACCCGGGCCTCTATATATAGGACTAGCCACCACCGTGGGAGACATCTCATCTTGGACTGGATCCATTCCGCCAAGGCCACCACACAAGCTCAAGAACACCTCTCCTCAGGAGGCTGTTCTTCCCTTGTACTTGTTCATCCTCAGCCTGCAAGGCAATCGACCACACCACACTGGAGTAGGGT
Organism: Triticum aestivum; assembly: GCF_018294505.1. Classification (NCBI taxonomy): domain Eukaryota; kingdom Viridiplantae; phylum Streptophyta; class Magnoliopsida; order Poales; family Poaceae; genus Triticum; species Triticum aestivum. Next base: position 358,284,686 of record NC_057799.1, read on the forward strand.
ATTACACCATGCTATCTCTTGAGCATGCGTTGGTTTTCCCTTGAAGAGGAAAGGGTGATGTAGCAAAGTAGCGTAAGTATTTCCCTCAGTTTTTAAGAACCAAGGTATCAATCCAGTAGGAGACTACATGCAAGTCACCTAGTACCTACACAAACAATCAAGAACCTTGCAACCAACGCGATAAAGGGGTTGTCAATCCCTTCATAGCCACTTGCAAAAGTGAGATCTGATAAAGATAATAAGATAACTATTTTTGGTATTTTTGTTGTATAGATTGGAAAGTAAAGATTGCAAAATAAATGACGACAGAAATTGGCAAGTTGACGGGAAACTAATATGATGTAAATTAGACCCGGGGGCCATAGGTTTCACTAGTGGCTTCTCTCAAGATAGCATATATTACGGTGGGTGAACAAATTACTGCCGAGCAATTAATAGAAAAGCGCATAGTTATGAGAATATCTAGGCATGATCATCAATATAGGCATCACGTCCGTGTCAAGTAGACCAAAACGATTCTGCATCTACTACTATTACTCCACACATCGACCGCTATCCAGCATGCATCTAGAGTATTAAGATCAGAAGAACAGAGTAACGCATTAGGCAAGATGACATGATGTAGAGGGATAAACTCAAGCAATATGATATAAAACCCATCTTTTTATCCTCGATGGAAACAATACAATACGTGCCTTTCTGCCCCTACTGTCACTAGGAAAGGACACCGCAAGATTGAACCCAAAGCTAAGCACTTCTCCCGTTGCAAGAAAGATCAATCTAGTAGGCCAAACTAAACCGCTAATTCGAAGAGACTTGCAAAGATATCAACTCATGCATATAAGAATTCAGAGAAGAATCAAATATTGTTCATAGATAATCTTGATCATAAACCCACAATTCATCGGATCTCGACAAACGCACCGCAAAAAATATTACATCAAATAGATCTCCAAGAACATCGAGGAGAACATTGTATTGAGAACCAAAGAGAGAGAAGAAGCCATCTAGCTAATGACTATGGACCCGAAGGTCTATGCTAAACTACTCACACATCATCGGAGAGTCTATGGTGTTGATGTAGAAGCCCTCCGTGATCGAATCCCCCTCCGACTTATCGCCGAAAAAGGCCCCAGATGGGATCTCACGGGTACAGAAGGTTGCGCGGTGGAAAAGTGGTTTCGTGTCTCTCCTGGATGTTTTAGGGTACAAGGGTATATATAGGCGAAAGAAGTACGTCGATGGAGCTACGAGGGGCCCACGAGGGTGGGGGCGCGCCCTCCTGCCTCGTGGCCGCCTCGTTGCGTCTCTGACTTCCACTCCAAGTCTCCTGGATTGCGTTTGTTCCAAGAAAGCTCTTCGCGAAGGTTTCGTTCCGTTTGATATTCCTTTTCTGCGAAACACTGAAATAGGCAAAAAAACAGCAACTGGCACTAGGCCTCCGGTTAATAGGTTAGTCCCAAAATAATATAAAAGAGCATATTAAAGCCCATTAAACATCCAAAACAGATAATATAATAGCATGGAACAATCAAAATTTATAGATAGGTTGGAGACGTATCATCATCCCCAAGCTTAATTCCTGCTCGTCCTCGAGTAGGTAAATGATAAAAACGGAATTTTTGATGTGGAACGCTACCTAACATATTTTCAATGTAATTTTCTTTATTGTGGCATGAGTGTTCCGATCCGAAAGATTCAAGACAAAAGTTTAATATTGACATAAAAATAATAATACTTCAAGCATACTAACCAAGCAATTATGTCTTCTCAAAATAACATAGCCAAAGAAAGCTCATCCCTACAAAATCATATAGTTTGGCCATGCTCCATCTTCGTCACACAAAATGCTCTCATCATGCACAACCTCGATGACAAGCCAATCAATTTTTTCATACTTTAGTATTCTCAAACTTTTTCAACTTTCACGCAATACATGAGGGCGAGCCATGGACATAGCACTATGGGTGGAATAGAATATGATGATGGAGGTTGTGTGGAGAAGACAAAAAGGGGGAAAGTCTCACATTGACGCGGCTAATCAACGGGCTATGGAGATGCCCATCATTGATGTCAATGCGAGGAGTAGGGATTGCCATGCAACGGATGCACTAGAGCTATAAATGTATGAAAACTCAACAAAAGAAACTAAGTGGGTGTGCATCCAACTTGCTTACTCACGAAGACCTAGGGCATTTGAGGAAGCCCATTGTTGGAATATACAAGCCAAGTTCTATAATGAAAAATTCCCACTAGTATATGAAACTGACAAAATAGGAGACTCTCTATCATGAAGATCATGGTGCTACTTTGAAGCACAAGTGTGGAAAAAGGATAGTAACATTGCCCCTTCTCTCTTTTTCTCTCTTTTTTTGGGCCTTCTCTCCTTTTATTTGGCCTTTCTCCCTTTTTTCTATTTCCTCACACGGGACAATGCCCGAATAACGATGATCATCACACTTCTATTTATTTACAACTCAAGGATTACAACTCGATACTAGAACAAAATATGACTCTATATGAGTGCCTCCGGCGGTGTACCGGGATGGGCAATGAATCAAGAGTGACATGTATGAAAAAATATGCATGGTGTCCTTGCCACAAATACGATGTCAACTACATGATCATGCAAGGCAATATGACAATGATAAAGCGTGTCATAATAAACGGAACGGTGGAAAGTTGCATGGCAATATATCTCGAAATGGCTATGGAAATGCCATAATAGGTAGGTATGGTGGCTGTTTTGAGGAAGATATAAGGAGGCTTATGTGTGATAGAGCGTATCATATCACGGGTTTTGGATGCACCGGCGAAGTTTGCACCAACTCTCGAGGTGAGAAAGGGCAATGCACGGTACCGAAAAGGCTAGCAATGATGGAAGGGTGAGAGTACGTATAATCCATGGACTCAACATTAGTCATAATGAACTCACATACTTATTGCAAAAATCTACAAGTCATCAAAACCAAGCACGATGCGCATGCTCCTAGGGGGATAGATTGGTAGGAAAAGACCATCGCTCGTCCCCGACCGCCACTCATAAGGAGGACAATCAAAGAAACACCTCATGCTTCAAATTTGTTACACAACGGTTACCATACGTGCATGCTACGGGAATCACAAACCTTAACACAAGTATTTCTCAAATTCACAATTACTCAACTAGCACGACTCTAATATCACCATCTTCATATCTCAAAACAATCATCAAGTATCAAACTTCTCATAGTATTCAATGCACTCTATATGGAAGTTTTTATTATACCCATCTTGGATGCCTATCATCTTAGGACTAATTTTATAGCCAAAGCAAATTACCATGCTGTTATAAAAGACTCTCAAAATAATATAAGTGAAGCATGAGAGATTAGTAATTTCTATAAAATAAAACCACCACCGTGCTCTAAAAAGATATAAGTGAAGCACTAGAGCAAAATTATCTAGCTCAAAAGATATAAGTGAAGCACATAGAGTATTCTAATAAATTCCGATTCATGCGTATCTCTCCCAAAAGGTGTGTACAGCGCGGATGATTGTGGTGAAATAAAAAGCAAAGACTCAAATCATACAAGACGCTCCAAGCAAAACACTTATCATGTGGTGAATAAAAATATAGCCTCAAGTAAAGTTACCGATAGACGAAGACGAAAGAGGGGATGCCTTCCGGGGCATCCCCAAGCTTAGGATTTTGTTTGTCCTAAAATTTAACCTTGGAGTTCCTTGGGCATCCCCAAGCTTAGGGTCTTGCCACTCCTTATTCCAAAATCCATCAAATCTTTACCCAAAAACTTGAAAACTTGACAACACAAAACTTAAACAGAAAATCTCATGAGCTCCGTTAGTGTAAGAAAACAAACCGCCACTTTAAGGTACTGTAATTAACTCATTCTTTATTTATATTGGTGTTAAAACTATTGTATTCGAACTTCTCTATGGTTCATACCCCCCGATACTAGCCATAGATTTATCAAAATAAGCAAACAACACACGAAAAACAGAATCTGTCAAAAACAGAACAGTCTGTAGCAATCTGTATCAAACTATTACTTATGTAACTCCAAAAATTCTGAAATCAATTGGTGGACGTGAGGAATTTGTATATTAATCATCTTCAAAAAGAATCAACCTAAAAGCACTATCCAGTAAAAAATTGCAGCTAATCTCGTGAGCGCTAAAGTTTCTGTTTTTTACAGCAAGATCGCAAAGACTTCACCCAAGTCTTCCCAAAGGTTCTAGTTGGCACAAACACTAATTAAAACATAAAACCACATCTAAACAGAGGCTAGTTGAATTATTTATTACTAAACAGGAACAAAAGTAAAGAACAAAAATTAAATTGGGTTGCCTCCCAACAAGCGCTATCGTTTAACGCCCCTAGCTAGCCATTGATAATTTCGATGATGCTCACATGAAAGACAAGAATTGAAGCACAAAGAGAGCATCATATAGCATATGAAAAATACATCTAAGTCTAACATAATTCCTATGCATAGGCATCTTATATGCAAATAAATTATCAAGACAAGAAAAATCTAGCATATGCAAGAAAGAAGTGAGAAACAAAAGCAATCTCAACATAACGAGAGGAAATTTAGTAACATGAAAATTTCTACAACCATATTTTCCTCTCTCATAATAATTACATGTAGGATCATAAGAAAATTCAACAATATATCTATCACATAATATATTCTCTTCATGATCCACATGCATGCAAAGTTGACACTCTTCCAAAATAGTGGGATTATCATAAAATAAAGTCATGACCTCTCCAAACCCACTTTTATCAAAAACTTCATAAGATTGAACATTATCCAAATATGTGGGATCTAAAGTTGACACTCTTCCAAACCCACTTTCAGTATTATTGCAAACATTATTATCAACCTCATATTCATCATGGGGCTTAAATAAATTTTCAAGATTGTAAGAAGAATCACCACAATCATGATCATTGCAACAAGTAGTGGACATAGCAAAACTAGCATCCCCAAGCTTAGGGTTTTGCATATCATTAACACAATTGACATTAATAGAATTTATAATAATATCATGGCAATAATGCTTTTCATTCAAGGATCTATCGTGAATCACTTCATAAGTTTCTTCTTTCAACACTTAATCACAATTTTCAGATTCACGAATTTCAAGCAAAACCTCATAAAGATAATCTAGTGCACAAAACTCACTAGCAATTGCTTCATCATAATTGGATCTTTTAAAAAGATTAGCAAGAGGATGAGGATCCATAAAAATAGATTTTCAGCAAGCGAAGATGCAAGCATATAGAAGGCACATGGCAACACAAGCAAACAAAAGATCTAACGAGAAAAAGGCGAACGGAAAAGAGGGGCGAATAAAACGGCAATTTTTTGTGAAGTGGGAGGGAGAGGAAAATGAGAGGCGAATGGCAAATAATGTAATGCGAGGGAGCAGAGTTTATGATGGGTACTTGGTATGTCTTGACTTGGCGTAGATCTCCCTGGCAACGGCGCCAGAAATCCTTCTTGCTACCTCTTGAGCATGCGTTGGTTTTCCCTTGAAGAGGAAAGGGTGATGCAGCAAAGTAGCGTAAGTATTTCCCTCAGTTTTTGAGAACCAAGGTATCAATCCAGTAGGAGACTACACGCAAGTCACCTAGTACCTGCACAAACAATCAAGAACCTTGCAACGAACGCGATAAAGGGGTTGTCAATCCCTTCACGGCCACTTGCAAAAGTGAGATATGATAAAGATAATAAGATAAATATTTTTGGTATTTTTGTTGTATAGATTGGAAAGTAAAGATTACAAAATAAACAGCGACAGAAATTGGCAAGTTGACGGGAAACTAATATGATGTAAATTAGACCCGGGGGCCATAGGTTTCACTAGTGGCTTCTCTCAAGATAGCATATATTACGGTGGGTGAACAAATTACTACCGAGCAATTGATAGAAAAGCGCATAGTTATGAAAATATCTAGGCATGATCATCAATATAGGCATCACTTCTGTGTCAAGTAGACCGAAACAATTATGCATCTACTACTATTACTCCACACGTCGACCGCTATCCAGCATGCATCTAGAGTATTAAGTTCATAAGAACAGAGTAACGCATTAGGCAAGATGACATGATGTAGAGGGATAAACTCAAGCAATATGATATAAAGCCCATCTTTTTATCCTCGATGGCAACAATACAATACGTGCCTTGCTGCCCCTACTGTCACTGGAAAGGGCACCACAAGATTGAACCCAAAGCTAAGCACTTCTCCCATTGCAAGAAAGATCAATCTAGTAGGCCAAACTAAACCGATAATTCGAAGAGACTTGCAAAGATATCAAATCATGCATATAAGAATTCAGATAAGAATCAAATATTTTTCATAGATAATCTTGATCATAAACCCACAATTCATCGGATCTCGGCAAACGCAACGCAAAAAAATTACATCGAATAGATCTCCAAGAACATCGAGGAGAACATTGTATTGAGAACCAAAGAGAGAGAAGAAACCATCTAGCTAATAACTATGGACCCGAAGGTCTGTGGTAAACTACTCACACATCATCGGAGAGGCTATGGTGTTGATGTAGAAGCCCTCCATGATCGAATCCCCCTCCAGTAGATCGCCGGAAAAGGCCCCAGATGGGATCTCACGGGTACAGAAGGTTGCGGCGGTGGAAAAGTGGTTTCATGGCTCTCCTGGATGTTTTTAGGGTACAATGGTATATATAGGTGAAAGAAGTACGTCGGTGGAGCTACAAGGGGCCCACGAGGGTGGGGGGCGCGCCTACCCCACTGGGCGTGCCCTCCTGCCTCGTGGCCGCCTCGTTGCGTCTCTGACTTCCACTCCAAGTGTCCTGGATTGCGTTTGTTCCAAGAAAGATCCTCGCGAAGGTTTCGTTCCGTTTGGATTCTGTTTGATATTCCTTTTCTGCGAAACACTGAAATAGGCAAAAAAACAGCAACTGGTACTGGGCCTCCGGTTAATAGGTTAGTCCTAAAAATAATATAAAAGAGCGTATTGAAGCCCATTAAACATCCAAAAAAGATAATATAATAGCATGGAACGATAAAAAATTATAGATACGTTGGAGACGTATCACACCACAACGGTGGCCCGAACCAGTATAAACCCTTGTGTCACTTGTTCTTTGGGTTCGACTAGTTAAGCCTTGAGATCGTTTGGAGAGCGAGCTAGAGAGAGAGAGAGAGATCTTCATGCGCACCCCAGTGTTCGAACCTCAAGGGTTTGCCGGAACCCAGAATCCGACAGTTGTGTGAATTGTTGTGATTTTTTGGGGTTCGTTTGGACATTTTTATGCATTAACTGAGTTTTCAATGCATTCATGTGCATAATTCAAATTTGAACTACATGCACATGCTCCAGTGCATATAAATTGGTTGTAAAATCAAATCTGTGTCCTTGGGTGCATGCTTACGACCCATGCAAGAAATGGGAATGAATTTCAAACTACAGGGCACCGTTGATTGCCGGCAAAATGTTGAGATACTTTGTTTTTAAATTCTAGTAAATCCAAAACTCGTTTGAAATTCATGAAACTTGGCATGCTATCATTGAATGGCACCCGACATGCTGTGGTATTTTCCGTGTCCATTTTGAGAGAAGGTGCACTCGAATAACGGCCAACAAATGCATTTTGAACAAATAGCTGCCACTTTAATATCTCAAACGTTTGTATAATTCAAACTGTGTGCGTTCTGTTAACCATTCACGTGACGCCACATGTCTTGGTTTTAATGGCTATAGGAGGTGCCGTGCGGACAACTACTTGACCTTGACTGAACGGGAGGTGTGCGAGCGCAGTCCGGTGCGTAGGCTGATCGGGAGGTGTGCAAGGTGTCCTCCAATGCGCAGGCTCACCGAGAAGCGTGCGAGCTGTACACTGCGCAGGCTCACTGGGAAGCGATCCCTTTGACTTCCATGGCTGCCCGCCTTCCTCTCCATTACTGGCGCCCGAGCCGTTGCTTAATACGGGCGGCCTTACTGTTCGCCTCCCATTCCCCTCTCTCCCGCAGACCTCCACCAACGCCATGGCGCAGAAGGATCATCTGCCACTAGTCTTCAAGTTTGGTGAAGTCGATTCTGAGCCAGAGGAGATAGAAAATAAGGAGGAATGGGGCTTCATGGACATGGCCCAGAACGAGCTGGCCGCAGTGGTTGCTGCCCCCGCTCCCGTCCCAGCTCCCATCCCCACGCCCGCGCCAGCGACCATCCCCGTAGCATTGACGGGCTGGTCGTTGAGCACTATCGCAGAGCTGGAAGCCGCGGGCGTCAGTGTGGTCTCTGCGGACCCGCGCGAGCTCGTGTACATGCCAGCGCCCGTGCCCGTGCCAGTGCGCGCCCCTCCACCCATCGCGGCGCTGGTCCCCGTGCGTTTGGCTGCACCCGCCGCGCCCGTGCCCGTGCACGCGCCCCCCTCAGCGGCATGGGGCGCCGCCATCGACCGCTACCTCTCAGTGCTGCCAGCTGCCATCCTCCCGCGCCCCGCCCGTTGATTGCGCGACGACATGATGTTTGATTTACAAGTGAAGAACATTCTGTGCTGCATTGAAGACTTCAACAACGGCGTCCCGGAGGACGAGAACGACGGCACGGCACGCCGCCTCCGCCGCCGCCGGAAATAGTTATTTTTCTTGGGTTTAATACTATACCTCGTTCATATGAATATAAATTCACAGTATGACTGAATGAAAGATATGGTTTGAGCGAACTTGTGTTTTTCTCTCTTAATGTACAGACTTATCAAACGATTTTCTTTAAAAAAAATGCCAATGGTTTTTAAATATAAAACACTCATCGCAAACGTTTTAGTTCGAAGACCCGTATGCAAACAGACAACTTCCCCAGGAAGCCAAGGGAAAATGTGCCGAGCAGGATTTGTGCAGCACTTGATCGCAAACGTTTTAGATAGAACACCCATATGCAAAGTGAGAGCATGATTTGTGCATCTCTTCAACGCAAACGGTTCTTTTGGATGACCCGTGTGCAACCACTTACAAACAATTTGGGTATGTTGCCATTTGTCAAACTGGAAAGATTGACATTTGTTGATCTAGTAACATTGCCATTTGTCAACCTTGTAACACTGCGGTTTGTCAAAATATGAAGCTAAAAATCACTAGCAGTATCTAATTTTTGCAACTAAAATTTAGTAATTAAGCATAGATTTCATTCCTAGATTAAGCAGTCGTTCTTAATTTATACAAACAGTTCAAATTGACAGCTGAACCGACCAAACTTTTCCCCAATTGTTGCCAACCACGTACTGAAATAGCTAGTTCAACTATATATACTGGCTAATTTTAAGTACGTCATATAGTTCCACCACATCTATAGTCAGATGAACTGAAGAAAATAGCCCCTAAATACTACTACTATGGAGGTGCTTTGTACTACTTCCGGCTGCCTCTCCTCTGCTGAGCGCGTTCAGTAAGAGGCAGAGGAGGAGGAGCCTACCGACGAGCTGGGCAACCGCAATACGGTGCCTGCCGCCGCTGCAGCTTCAGCGACGCTCACCTCGAACGCCCTCTGCCTCTCCAGAAGACCCCTCTCGAGGCGGTGGTTCTCCTCGTAGATCTCCTGATTCCTTGCCTCTGAGGCGGCGTGTGCCGCAGCCACGGCGGCGGTAAAGCTCTTTGCGTGCTCGATGAGGCGCTCCTCCTCCTCCCGCAGGAACTCGGTGTAGCGCGCAAGGTCGTTGACGCATGTGCGGGAATCCACATCCGCCTCCCGCCTTCGGGCGGCGGTGGCGGAGCGAGTGATGACCCCAGTGGTCGACGGTGGGCTGGCGGCCACGGCGGCCGACGATGGGGTGGCGGCCACGACCACCACTTCCCGCCTTCGGGCCGCGTTGGTGGAGCGGGTGATGGCCACGGTGGCCGGCAGTGGGGTGGCGGCCACGACGGCCACCTCCCGCCTTCGGGCCGCGGCGGTGGAGCGGGCGATGGCCCTGGCTTTCGACGGTGGTGTGGCGGTAGCGGCGGCCGGCAACGGCTGCCAACGGGCAGCGACGGCGGAGCGTGTGGTGGGTGTTCCGTGCACACCCAACAGGGACGCCACGCGCACTACACTACGTCGGGGACTGCGCCGCCGCCACGGTGTAGCCTCACAGCTGGAGCTGTCCTCTGATGACGGCGGAGTGGCTGAGCGACGACGATGGACCGGTGCCATTGGCGATTGTGGGAGAAGCAGACGAGATAAGCTACAGGGAGGGAGGGGAAAATGCGACGTAGGACTCGCCGGCCGTGAGGGTTTATATAGTAGGCCGGTAAGCACTGGGATTTTGGGGGATTTCACCGAGTCTGGCGGGAAGCTTGCGCGGGAACCTGCAAGGTTGCGCGGGAACGGGCTCACCGACAATTCATTGGCGCCACCATTTGGCCAAAAGAATGCCCCCCCGCGCTATGTAAGCTTGCGCTGTAAGCCGTCTGCGGCAGCGGGGTGACAAGACGTGCGAGGGGAGGACGAAAGGCCATGTACACATACGATTAATAAGAAAAACGTTTGCGATTTAATTACCTACTATACCCCCATCCTGGTTTATAAGTATGATTTAACTAATAAAATACGAATGGATGTCACCAAAGATTATATAGTTGGATTCATATTTGAACATAGTTTCCAATTATATAATTTTTATAACATGCATTAACATTTTGTTGGTTAAATTTGAGGGCAAAGTATGGCAGAGAATATAATGGGGACTATAGACTAGACGGAGGTAGTAGCACACGACCGCTCTCTACGCAACGACGCAACTGCCGGCCGGTTTGTAGGCGACCATTTCCTGCGTGTTCAACTGCTCTATGTGTGTGGTTGCTTGCGGTTCAGGCGGCCGCGGCGCGTTCTGCTTGCGTCCCACCGCGCGCGCTCTGCTCTCGCGTCCCTCCGGGTGCTCTGCCCTAGTCCCTCCACGCGCGCTGCCAGTGTTTGCGGCCGGCGCATGATCACACACGTTCGTGTGCATGCGGTTTCGCTGGGCGTGGCGCGACAATGCAGTTACCCGCTGCAAAAACTTCCATGCGGACGCGTAGAGAATCCAGGCCGCCCGGCCCCCATTTATTCCTGCGGCCATTTACCTTCATCTCTCGCGTCACACGACACAATAAGCACACCCACAATGACACATACAGAGAGGACATCCAGCGGTTCCAATGGCGCTCCCCGTGGCTCCAATGGCGCTCCCAGCGGCCGACGACGACAACGGCGGGCAGTTCACCACGCATCATGTAGTGGACACCCACGTGAGGGGGAAGGCCCTCTCGGTGGTGTACACGAACGATCCGGTCTCGCTGGAGAGCTCCATCCAAACTATGGAGCAGTTCCTTGCCGAGGACAAGTACCGAGTGGTCGGCTTCGACCTCGAGTACACCATCGGTCGTGCTGGGCACGATCAGAAGGTTGCCGTCGCCCAGTTGTGCGAGCGACATGACGTCCTCGTCTACCACTACCACCTTGCCACAAGGCCTTGCGAGCGTTTCTCCAGGTTTATCAATAGCTCCGACTACAGTTTCGCTACGGTGGACACCATCAACGATCTAAAAGCGCTCAAGGTTTCAGACTTGAAATGCCCGAATCTTGTCAACATCCAGCACCACTACAAGGTCTGGGGAAGTGACAAAAACAAACTGAACTCCCTGGTTGACCTCGTCTCGGCCATCATCGACCCCTACTACATGAAGATGAACAATGAGAGCAAGAAGGACAAGAACGCCTGGCACAGTGTGTGGCATGAGAGACTGGATGAACAACATGTCAAGTACGCGGCCATGGACGCGTACACAAGCTACGAGATGTAGGCGGATCATTTACAATAGGAAGTGTCTTTTTTCCTGCCCCAGACAAGGGATCGAGACACAAAGCAGTGGCGGGAGCGTCACAAGAAGTCGATGACTAGATGATCGTTTCTCCTACTTTAGAATGCATGCAATTGCTTATTGAGGTGTGTGCGAATGATCTATATAGTCACTTATGTAACTGGATGTTTATTTCAGTTATATATATACATGTTATTCTTCTGTAGACAGAGCAAATCACATGGCTTATTAACAGCAATCGTCTGTGTTATTATTGGTCTTCGCACACATTTCTGATTACGGACCTGTTTGCCGCGTATCACACACATCTTGTTGAGTTGAACCGTTTCCATTGTGTTGCCTAATCACACACAGTTCATCCTAGTGAACCGTATGTTGTATATCGCACACACCTTCATATGGCTGCCCGTTTCTTTTGTTCCTCCTCATCCCAAATAGTTAATTGAACTGAACCGTATGCCCTGCATCGCACACGCAACTAAAATCTGAACCGTATTTGATGCATCCGTCATCGCAAACATTTTGCACCTTTCTTGACGGGTTTTTACACCACCATTTGTGATTATGGCATTGCACACAGTTTCGTCGAAGGGTCTCTGATCGTAGTGTCGCGTTTGGACCATCCTGCAGTAGTGAATATCCACTTGGTTCCAGTAACATTGTGGTTCTCCTTTGGCCTTGGCACCAATCTCCACACCTTGTTGTGCTCGAAGTTGTTGAGTTCTTCATGCATGGCATTAAGCCAATCTGGATCCTCGAGCACCTCATAGACCTTTTGGGGTTCAACACAAGAAACAAATGCGTGATGTTCACAATAGTTTGCTAATTGTCTACGAGTGCTTACCGCCTTTCTTAAGCTTCCAAGCACATTTTTCATGAGATGATCTTTGGTAGTGAGCTTGGACGCAATCTTGGCAGCACGGCACTCCAATTCCTCCTCAAGAGAGAGTTGAGGAGCGGTAACTTGATCATCTTAGGCGTCGTCTTGAGCTTGTTCTTGATCTTGAGCTTGCTCTTGAACTTGAACTTGCTCAGTGGTAAGAACTTGACCTTGGGCATCACTTGGTGGTTCACCACCATCTTGAGGTTGATCTTGCCCTTGATCTTGTTCATTTGGTTTAGGGCCTTCACTTTGTTCTTCGGAAGCGTGTGGGTCTTGGGTTGGTGATGGTTCCACTTGAGTGGAACATTGTCCTTCTCCTTTGGCCACAAGGGGTTACTCAATGGGTAGGATATGACCAACACCCATTCTTCTTATGGCTTGGGGAGGAATTTCATCACCTACATCACAAGTACCACTTTGCTCCACTTGGGAGCCGTTATTCTCATCAAACTCCATGTTACACGTCTCCTCAATGAGTCCCGTGGACTTGCTGAGGACACGGTAAGCATGAGAGTTTGTAGCGTAACCAACAAATATGCCCTCATGAGCTCTAGACTCAAATTTAGACAAACGAACACCTTTCTTGAGAATCAAACACTTACAACCAAACACCATGAAGTACTTGAGGTTGGGCTTGTTTCCGGTGAGTATCTCATATGGAGTCTTGTTCAAGCCTTTGCGGAGATAAAGCTGATTGGATGCATGACAAGCGGTGTTGATGGCTTCGGCCCAAAAGTTGTATGGAGACTTGAACTCCGCCATCATGGTTCTTGCCGCATCCATCAAAGTCTGGTTCTTCCTCTCTGCTACACCATTTTGTTGAGGGGTGTAAGGTGCGGAATCAATATATTGATTCTTGATCCCCTCATCACTAAGAAACTCACCCAAGGTGTAGTTCTTGAATTCGGTGCCGTTGTCACTTCTAATCGTCAAGATCTTTGCATTGTGTTGACGTTGAGCTTCATTTGCAAAGTCGATGACGGTTTGTTGGTTCTCACTCTTCCTCTTGAAGAAATATACCCAAGTATATCTTGAATAATCATCCACAATCACCAAGCAATACTTTCTACCCCAAGACTATCGATGGATGGAGGCCTAAAGAGATCCATGTGAAGGAGCTCCAAGGGCCTCTTTGAGTAGATGATAGTCGTGGATGGGTGAGCCTTCTCATGTAGCTTTCCATCGATACAAGCACTGCAGCACGATCTTTGGCAAAACTAACATTTGTTAGTCCACGGACATGGTCCCCCTTGAGTATACTTTGCAAAGATCTCATATTGACGTGGGCTAAACGGCGATGCCAAAGCCATCCCACATCAACTTTAGCCATCAGGCATGTCGCGGTCTTAGTGGGTCGCTCCAAAAAGTTAATCACATAAAGACCATTCTTGACATGCCCAACAAAGGCTACTTTAAGAGTCTTGCTCCACAAGAGGGCCACGGTATCAATATCAAAGAAGGTGGCAAACCACATGAGTGCAAGTTGACGAACGGAAAGTAAGTTGTATGCAAGGGACTCAACAAGCATGACTTTCTCGATCGTGAGATCATGAGAAATGACAACCTTGCCAAGACCCAATACCTTAGAAGAAGAGGCATCACCTCACTCGACATTGGTGGGCATAGATGAAACCTTGTGCACATCCACCACCAAGTCCTTGCTTCTGGTCATATGATTTGTGGCTCCACTATCGAGCAACCATGATCCGCCACAGGAAGCAAATACCTACAAGAGATCAATGCTTGGTTTTAGGTACCCATTTTGTAATGGGTCCTTTGATGTTAGTAACAAGGGTCTTAGGAACCCAAGTAGACCATTCAATGTACTCATAAGAAGAACCAACAAATTTGGCATAAACACACTAGCACGGCATAACACATAAGAAGGGTTAAAGTCGCCGGATTTGTCGGAAGGGGTGGCAATGCTCTTCTTGACACCACAACCCTTCACATTGTTCTTCTTCTCCTTAGAAGCACCCTCTCCCTCCTTCACAAAAGTTAGCTTGAGAGGACGAGGTCGTTTGGCCTTGTCATTCTTCTTCTTATTCTTGGACTTGGGTGCAAACCCAATTCCCTCCTTGCCCACAACTTCCTTTTGATTGCTCAAAAGGTAGTTGAGGTTCTTCTCACCTTGTATGCAAGACACAAGGCCTTTCTCAAGTTGCTCCTTCAACTTGGCATTCTCCTCCACAAGATGCATGATGTCGCTTGAAGCTATGTCGGTATTTCCCCAAAGAGGAAGGGATGATGCAGCACAACGGCGGTAGGTATTTTCCTCAGATATGAAACCAAGGTTATCGAACCAGTAGGAGAACCAAGCAACACAACGTAAACAGCCCCTGCACACAGATAACAAATCCTCGCAACCCAACGTGTTAAAGGGGTTGTAAATTGATAACCCACAAGTATAGGGGATCAGTTGTAGCCTCTTTCGATAAGTAAGAGTGTCGAACCCAGCGAGGAGCTAAAGGTAGGACAAATATTCCCTCAAGTTCTATCGACCACCGATACAACTCTACGCACGCTTAACATTCGCTTTACCTAGAACAAGTATGAAACTAGAAGTACTTTGTAGGTGTTGTTGGATAGGTTTGCAAGATAATAAAGAGCGCGTAAATAAAAATTAGGGGCTGTTTAGATGAAGACACAACTAAGTGAGAGCTTTTTTTCACACAAGAAAGTTATTTGTCCCTAGGCAATCGATAACTAGACCGGTAATCACTATTGCAATTTTATATGAGGGAGAGGCATAAGCTAACATACTTTCTCTCCTTGGATCATATGCACTTATGATTGGAACTCTAGCAAGCATCCGCAACTACTAAAGATCATTAAGGTAAAACCCAACCATAGCATTAAAGTATCAAGTCCTCTTTATTCCCGTACGCAAACAACCTACTTACTCGGGTCTGTGCTTCTATCACTCACGCCACCCACCATAAGAAAATCATGAACATATTGCAAACACTACAACAAGAATCCCTCACGCTTGCGCGACACAGAGAGCACCATAGGACAACACCAATAATAAAACATGCAACTCAAACCAATCACGATCATCAACGAACCCATAGGACAAAACGGATCTATTCAAACATCATAGGATAGCCATACATCATTGGGAAATAATATATAGCGTTGAGCACCATGTTTAAGTAGAGATTACAGCGGGTAAAAGAGAGGTTACACCGCTGCATAGAGGGGGGAAGAGTTGGTGATGACGGCAGTGAAGTTGTTGGTGTAGATCGTTGTCGCGATGATGGCCCCGGCGGTGTTCCGGCGCCACCGAGAGAGAGGGGGAGAGAGCCCCCCTTCTTCTTCTTCCTCCTTGACCTTCCCCATAGATGGGAGAAGGGTTTCCCCTCTGGTCCTTGGCTTCCATGGCAGCGGAGGGGCGGGAGCCCCTCCGAGATTGGATCTCTCTCTCTCTCTCTCTCTGTTTCCTTCTGTTTCTGCGCTCCCTGATTCTGCCCTTTCACCGTTTCTTAAATTCCCGGAGATCCGTAACTCCGATTGGGCTGAAATTTGGACACAATTTTTATCCGGATATTGGCTTTCTTCCGGCGGAAGAAGGGCACCAAACTCCTTACGGAGTGTCCACGAGGGCCCAGGGCGCGCCCCTCACCCTCGTGGGCCCCTCGGGCATCGTCTCGCGCTGATTCTTTTTCCCAAAAATCACATATATTCCAAAAAAATCTCCAGAAGTTTTTATCGCGTTTGGACTCCGTTTGATATGGATTTTCCGCGAAACAAAAAACATGCAACAAATAGGAACTGGCACTGGGCACTGGATCAATATGTTAGTCCCAAAAATAGTATAAAAAGTTGCCAAAAGTATGTAAAACTTGTAGAATCTTGGCATGGAACAATAAAAAATTATAGATACAACGGAGACGTATCAGCATCCCCAAGCTTAATTCCTGCTCGTCCTCGAGTAGGTAAATGATAAAAAAGATAATTTTTGATGTGGAATTCTACCTAGCATAATCTTGATCATGCAATCTAATCATGGCATGAATATTAAGACACGAGTGATTCAAAGCAATAGTCTATCATTTGACATTACGACAATAATACTTCAAGCATACTAATAAAGCAATCATGTCTTTTCAAAATAATATGGCTAAATAGAGTTATCCCTACAAAATCATATAGTCTGGCTATGCTCCATCTTCACCACACAAAATATTCAAATCATGCACAACCCCGATGACAAGCCAAGCAATTGTTTCATACTTTTGATGTTCTCAAACCTTTTCAACTTTCACACAATACATGAGCGTGAGCCATGGATATAGCACTATAGGTGGGATATAATATGATGGTGGAGGTTGTGTGGAGAAGACAAAAAGGAAGAAAGTCTCACATCGACGCGGCTAATCAACGGGCTATGGAGATGCCCATCAATTGATGTCAATGCGCGGAGCAGGGATTGCCATGCAACGGATGCACTAAGAGCTATAAGTGTATGAAAGCTCAAACTGAAAACTAAGTGGGTGTGCATCCAACTTGCTTGCTCATGACGACCTAGGGCATTTGAGGAAGCCCATCGTTGGAATATACAAGCCAAGTTCTATAATGAAAATTCCCACTAGTATATGAAAGTGATAACTCAAGAGACTCTCTATATGAAGAACATGGTGCTACTCTGAAGCACAAGTGTGGTAAAAGGATAGTAACATTGTCCCTTCTCTCTTTTCTCTCATTTTTTTCTCATTTTTTTCTTTTTTGTAGGCTTCTTTGGCCTCTCTCTCTCTCTCTCTCTCTCTCTCTCTCTCTCTCTCTCTCTCTCTCTCTCTCTTGGGGCTTTGGCCACTTTTATTTTGATAACCTCACATGGGACAATGTTCTAATAATGATCATCACACTTTTATTTACTTACAACTCAATATTATAACTCGATACTAGAACAATATGACTCTATATGAATGCCTCTGGCAGTGTACCAGGATGTGCGATGATCTAGCATAGCAAAGATATCAAAAAACGGACAAGCCATGAAAATATCATGCTAGCTATCTTATGATCATGCAAAGCAATATGACAATGAATGCTCAAGTCATGTATATGATGATGATGGAAGTTGCATGGCAATATATCTCGGAATGGCTATGGAAATGCCATGATAGGTAGGTATGGTGGCTGTTTTGAGGAAGATATAAGGAGGCTTATGTGTGACAGAGCGTATCATATCACGGGGTTTGGATGCACCGGCGAAGTTTGCACCGACTCTCGAGGTGAGAAAGGGCAATGCATGGTACCGAAGAGGCTAGCAATGATGGAAGGGTGAGAGTGCGTATAATCCATGGACTCAACATTAGTCATAAAGAACTCACATACTTATTGCAAAAATCTATTAGCTATCGAAACAAAGTACTACGCGCATGCTCCTAGGGGGATAGATTGGTAGGAAAATACCATCGCTCGTCCCCGACCGCCACTCATGAGGAAGACAATCAAAAAATATCTCATGCTCCAACTTCGTTACATAACGGTTCACCATATGTGCATGCTACGGGACTCACAAACCTTAACACAAGTATTTCTCAAATTCACAACTACTCACTAGCATGACTCTAATATCACCATCTTTATATCGCAAAACTATTGCAAGGAATCAAACATATCATATTCAGTGATCTACAAGTTTTATGTAGGATTTTATGACTAACCATGTGAATGACCAATCCCTGTCAACTCTCTAAATAGATATAAGTGAAGCAAGAGAGTTTAATTCTTTCTACAAAAGATATGCCCACGCTCTAACAAATATAAGTGAAGCAAAAGAGCATTCTACAAATGGCGGTTTTCTATGTGTAGGGAAACAGGCAATCCAAACTTCAAACGATATATGTGATGCACAAGAAGCATTCTATAAAGCCATACTCAAAAGATATAAGTGAAGTGCAAAGAGCATTCTATAAATCAACCAAGGACTATATCATACCAGCATGGTGCATCAAAGAAAAGTGAAAACTAAATGCAAAAGGCGCTCCAAGATTTGCACATATCACATGAACGAAAGGAAACCGAAAACATACCGATACTTGTTGAAGAAAGATGGGATGCCTTCCGGGGCATCCCCAAGCTTAGACGCTTGAGTCTCCTTGAATATTTACTTGGGGTGCCTTGGGAATCCCCAAGCTTGAGCTCTTGCCTCTCCTTCTTCTCATATCAAGGCCTCCTCGATCTTTGATCACTTCATCCACACAAAACTCAACAAAAAGTTTGGTGAGATCCGTTAGTATAATAAAGCAAATCACTACTCTAAGTACTGTTGCAAACCAATTAATATTTTGTTTTTGCATTGTAGCTACTGTAATATAAATTTTCCATGGCTTAATCCACTGATAGAAATTGATAGTTCCATCAAAACAAGCAAATGATGCATCAAAAACAGAATCTGTCTTAAACAGGACAGTCTGTAGTAATCTGAACATTCACCATACTTCTGGTACTCCAAATATTCTGAAAAATTTAGGAAAAATAAACAATTTGTATAGAAATACAGTGCAAAAAGTTACAGAACCATTTGACGTTGCAGTAAAAAATGTAAAATTATGCACTACAGCCAAAGTTTCGGTTCTGCACCGCACAAACCAACAAGCAATGTAAACATCCTAAAGGCAAATCTTGGCACATTATTTTTATAATACAATGGAATTGTACAAGCGGGTAATTATTTTTGTTGAAAAGTTTCTGTAATCAAGATTCACAAAGTTTCCGAGAGCATGAACAAAGTTCAAGGAGCTCCCCCACTTCAACAATGCTTGTCTCTCTCACTTTCACTTTCCTTTTTGAAATGTTTTAGGTTCCCCTCTTTATTTTTTTGTTTTTAAACTATATAAAAGCACTCAACAGAAATAAATGACTCTCTAAAACTTCCGGGTTGTCTCCCTGGCAGCGCTTTCTTTAAAGCCATTAAGCTAGGCATAAAGTGCTCAAGTAATGAATCCACCCGGATCCCAAGGTATGTCAAAGCCAAATTTAATTAACAATGATTTGGCATTTAGTAGTGAGCACAAAGCAACATATATCATGCTATGACGAAGTCTAACTCTCTTCCTATGCATCGGCATATCATAAAAGAACAATTCATAAACATCAAGTAAAGGCCAATACATAGCATAAGCAGTTTCTTGCAATTTTATCGTGTTGAAAACATAGAGAGGTGGAGATATAGTTCCTCTCTCATAATAATTGCAAGTAGGAGAAGCAAGCACATGCATATTATATTCATCAAAATCATCATGTGCAACGGTAAAAGGCAACCCATCAATATAATCCTTAACAAGAGCAAACTTCTCCGATATAGTGTAGTTTGGAGAATTCAAAAAGATAATAGGACTATCATGTGTGGGTGCAATAGCAACAATTTCATGTTTAACATAAGGAACAATAGCAAGTTCATCTCGATAAGCATCATTCATATTGGCATCTTGGCCACAAGCATAGCAAGCATCAAGTTCATCAAAAAGGGATATTTCAAAAGAATCAACGAGATCATAGCAATTATCATGGCATTCATCCTTCGGTATGAACGAATGGACATTAAATAAGATATGAGTTGGAGAATTACTCTCATTAGAAGGTGGGCACGGGTAGCTAATCCGATCTTCCTCCTTTTGTTCTTCGCTCTCCTCATCATCTTTTTCATCCAATGAGCTCACAGTTTCATCAATTTCTTCTTCCATAGACTCCTGCAAAAATATTAGTCTCTTCTCGGACATCGGAGACTTTCTCAATAAATTCATCAATATCATAATTGTATTTATAATTCCCATAGCAATATTTAAGGATAGCTAAATTTTCAGGTCTATAAACTGAATCATCAAAATCTTCAAACTCTTTAAACAAAGATTCAATTTCACAAGCACCCTTAAAAGCAACAAATTCTTCTATTTGTTCCACATCATAGTAATCGTATATACCATTAGCATAAGAAGCTAAGGTTTCATTATCATTAAATTTGCATGAAAAGGGAAGGTGTGGAGCCTTCATCCTAGAGCAACAAGTATAATCATATCTCAAGCATAGTTGCCGAGCATACCAATGCAACATATAAATTTGATCCCATAATAGTTTCTCTTTTTGAGTCAAGCGATAATCCCTAAAGTATTCACGTTGATCCAACGTGTCTCCCATTATATAATTGAATGGGGTTTTCTCAGGATTATTAAAGTAGTGCATAATATCTTTCACATAATGAGCATCGAGGGTTTTAGGAGGTTCCCCATCTGCATTAGTAGCAAGTAAACCTATTTTTTTGGTATTTCATGTTCCATATCCATAACTAAAGATAGAGAACAACTTAGAACAGCAAATAAAATCCACTTAGTGATAAAGCAAACAAGCACACACGAGAATATTCACCCCACGCTATTGCTCCCCGGCAACGGCGCTAGAAAAAGGTCTTGATAACCCACAAGTATAGAGGATCAGTTGTAGCCTCTTTTGATAAGAGTGTTGAATCCAACGAGGAGATAAAGGTAGAACAAATATTCCCTCAAGTTCTATCGACCACCGATACAACTCTACGCACGCTTAACGTTCGCTTTACCTAGAATAAGTATGAAACTAGAAGTACTTTGTAGGTGTTGTTGGATAGGTTTGCAAGATAATAAAGAGCGCGTAAATAAAAAGTAGGGGATGTTTAGATGAAGACACAACTAAGTTAGTTTTAGTAGAGAGCTTTTTGTCACACAAGAAAGTTATTTGTCCCTAGACAATCGATAACTAGACCGGTAATCACTATTCCAATTTTATATGAGGGAGAGGCATAAGCTAACATACTTTCTCTCCTTGGATCATATGCACTTATGATTGGAACGCTAGCAAGCATCCGCAACTACTAAAGATCATTAAGGTAAAACCCAACCATAGCATTAAAGTATCAAGTCCTCTTTATTCCCATACGCAAACAACCTACTTACTCGGGTATGTGCTTCTCTCACTCACGCCACCCACCATAAGCAAATCTTGAACATATTGCAAACCCTACAGCGGGAATCCCTCATGCTTGCGCGACACGAAGAGCACCATAGGACAGCACCAATAATAAAACATGCAACTCAAACCAATCATGATCATCAATGAACCCATAGGATAAAACGGATCTACTCAAACATCATAGGATAGCCATACATCATTGGGAAATAATATATAGTGTTTAACACCTTGTTTAAATAGAGATTACAGCGGGTAAAAGAGGGGTTACACCGCTGCATAGAGGGGAGAAGAGTTGGTGATGACGGCGGTGAAGTTGTTGGTGTAGATCGTTGTCGCGATGATGGCCCCGGCGGCGTTGCGGCGGCACCGGGAGAGAGGGGGAGAGAGCCCCCCTTCTTCTTATTCTTCCTTGACCTTCCCCCTAGATAGGAGAAGGGTTTCCCCTCTGGTCCTTGGCTTCCATGGCGGCGGAGGGACGGGAGCCCCTTCGAGATTGGATCTCTCTCTCTGTTTCCATCTGTTTCTGCGCTCCCTGATTCTGCCCTTTCACCGTTTCTTAAATTCCCGGAGATCCGTAACTCCGATTGTGCTGAAATTTGGGCACGATTTTTATCCGGATATTGGCTTTCTTGCGGCGAAAGAAGGGCAGCAACCGCCTTACGGAGTGGCCACGAGGGCCAAGGGCGCGCCCTACCCCCTGAGGCGCGCCCCTCACCCTCGTCGGCCCCTCGAGCATCGTCTCGCATTCATTCTTTTACCCAAAAATCACATATATTCCAAAAAAACTCTGGAAGTTTTTATCGAGTTTGGACTCCGTTTGATATGGATTTTCTGGAAACAGAAATCATGCAACAAACAAGAACTGGCACTGGGCACTAGATCAATATGTTAGTCCCAAAAATAGTATAAAAATTTGCCAAAAGTATGTAAAACTTGTAGAATATTGGCATGGAACAATCAAAAATTATAGATACGACGGAGACGTATCATCAATCCCTTTCGGGGTACGGCGCCTCAAGTAGGCAAACAGACGTGAGATAAATTTGTAGTAAATTGATAGATCAAATGCCAAATAAAATAAATAGAAATAAAACGCAGCAAGGTATTTTTGTATTTTTGGTTTAATAGATCTGAAAATAAATGCAAGGAAAAATAGATCGCAAAGGCAAATATATGAGAAAGAGACCCGGGGGCCGTAGGTTTCACTAGTGGCTTCTCTCGAGAAAAATAGCAATACTGTTGGGCAGTTGATAGAACTTCAAATACTCATGACGATATCCAGGCAATGATCATTATATAGGCATCACGTCCAAGATTAGTAGACCGACTCCTGCCTGCATCTACTACTATTACTCCACACATCGACCACTATCCAGCATGCATCTAGTGTATTAAGTTCATGGAGAAACGGAGTAATGCAATAAGAATGATGACATGATGTAGACAAGATCTATCTATGTAGAGATCGACCTCATCGTTTTATCCTTAGTGGCAACGATACATACGTGTCGGTTCCCTTTCTTTCACTGGGATCAAGCACCGTAAGATCGAACCCACTACAAAGCACCTCTTCCCATTGAAAGATAAATAGATCAAGTTGGCCAAACAAAACCCAAATATCAGAGAAGAAATACGAGGCTATAAGAGATCATGCATAAAAGAGATCAAAGAAACTCAAATACTTTCATGGATATAAAAAGATAGATCTGATCATAAACTCAAAGTTCATCGATCCCAACAAACACACCGCAAAAGAGTTACATCATATGGATCTGTAAGAGACCATTGTATTGAGAATTCAAAGAGAGAGAGATGAAGCCATCTAGCTACTAACTACGGACCCGAAGGTCTACAATGAACTACTCACGCATCATTGGAGAGGCACCAATGGAGGTGGTGAACCCCATCCGAGATGGTGTCTAGATTGGATCCGGTGGTTCTGGACTCTGCGTCGGCTGGATGAATATTTCGTCGACTCGCCTAGGGTTTTGGGAATATTGAGGTATTTATAGAGCAAAGAGGCGGTCCGGGGGCACCCGAGGTGGGCACAACCCACCAGGGCGCGCCTGGGCCTCCCGGCGCGCCCTGGTGGGTTGTGCCTCCCTCGGGGCACCCCAGGCGCGGCCATGGCCCATTGTGTTCCTTCTGGCCCATAAAAATTTTCCGTAAAGTTTCTTGGCATTTGGACTCCGTCCGATATTGATTTCCCGTGATGTAAAAAAACATGCAGAAAACAGCAACTGGCACTTGGCACTATGTCAATAGGTTAGTACCAAAAAATGATATAAAATGACTATAAAACATCCAAGATTGATAATATAACAGCATGGAACAAGCAAAAATTATAGATGCGTTGGAGACGTATCAGCATCCCCAAGCTTAACTCCTGCTCGTCCTCGAGTAGGGAAGTGATAAAAACAGAATTTTTGATGTGAATGCTGCCTAACATGTCATATCATATTTCTTTATAGCATGGACATTTGTACTTTTATATTGTTCAAAGCAATAGTCCGGTTTTGACATGATAATTTAAATACTCAAGCATATCAACAAGCAACCATGTCTTTTAAAATATCAACGCTAAAATAAGTTATCACTAGCCCATCATGCTCAAATATTGATCCATTCATGAAACACACTTGCATATTAGTTACACCCAATACTTAAGTACGATCATATTGCCTCCTAGTTGGTGCTTTTATAAGAGAAGATGGATACTCAAATTCAAAAAAAATTGCATAAAGTAAAAGAATGGCCCTTCGCAGAGGGAAGTAGGGATTTATAGAGGTGCCAGAGCTCAAAGCAAAAAACTTAAAGATAAAAACATTTTGGGAGGTGTATCCATCCCACCAACGAAAATGACTTAGAGTTCCCAACACTTTCCATGCTAGATATATCATAGGCGGTTCCCAAATAGAAAATAAAGTTTATTCCTTTTTCCACCATACTTTCACTTTTCAAGGCTAGCCGTATCCACGGTTGCCCTCCATACCAACACTTTCCAAGGAATTTATTATTTGACAACATAAAGTAAATTCATTTTTTATTTCGGGACTGGGCATCCCGATACCTTTGCCTTACTCTCGTGCAATGACAAGTGAATAAACACTCATCTTGAGAATAACACATCTAGCATGGAAAATGTTAGCCACCCCTCACCGCTCCGCGAGTGAAACAAACACACAAAAGAGAAGTTTATTTTGAAAATTAGAGATGGCACATGCAAAATTGCTTAGAACGGCAAAAGAATACCGCATATAGGTAGATATAGTGGACTCATGTGGCAAAACTGGTTTAAAGGTTTTTGGATGCACAAGTAGAGATCATACTTGGTGCAAAATGAAGGCTAGAAAAAGATTGAGAAGCGACCAACCAAGAAACGAATAATCTCATAAGCAAGCATTAAGCATAAATAACACCGAATAATGCACCACGAGTAGGATATAATTTCATTGCATGACTATTGACTTTCATACTTGCATAGGGAATCACAAACCTTAACACCAATATTCTTACTAAAGCATAATTACTCATCAACATGACTCACATATCACATCATCATATCTCAAAACTATTACCAAGAATCAAGTTTATTTTGTCCAATGATCTTCATGAAAGTTTTTATTATATCCTTCTTGGATATCTATCACTTTGGGACTAATTTTCATGTCTTGATTTTCATAAGCTCAAACAAATATAAGAGAAGATCATGAGCATAATTTTTCTTTCTCTCAAAATAATTTAAGTGAAGCAAGAGAGAATTTCTTGAAAATTTTACTAACTCTCAAATAAATCTAAGTGAAGCAAGATAGAATTTCTTCAAAAATACTAAGCACACCGTGCTCAAAAAGATATAAGTGAAGCACTAGAGCGAGTCCATCGCTCATAAAAAATTTAAGTGGAGCATATAGAGCAATTCTAACAAGTCATGACATAATTTTGGCTCTCTCAAATAGGTGTGTCCAACAAGGGATCAAGACTTAAACACAAAATAAAACAAGGAAAGACTCATATCATACAAGACGCTCCAAGCAAAACACATATCATGTGACGAATAAAAATATAGCTTCGAGTAAAATACCGATAGTCGTTAGAAGAAAGAGGGGATGCCACTCGGGGGCATCCCCAAGCTTAGTTGGTTACTCATTTTTGGATAATAGCTTGGGATGCCGGGGCATCCCCAAGCTTAGGCTCTTCTATCCTTTATTCCTTCATCCATCGTAAGATAACCCAAAACTTGAAAACTTCAATCACACAAAACTCAACAAAACCTTCGTGAGATACGTTAGTGTAAGAAAGAAAATCACTACTATAAGTACTGTACCAAACCAATTCATATTTTGTTTTTGCATTATGTATACTGTATTCCAACTTTTCTATGGAAAAAACTCATCAAAGAAAACCATAGAGCCATCAAAATAAGCACACAACGCAAAGAAAACAGAATCTGTCAAAACAAAACAGTCTGTAGCAATCTGACTAAATCGAGAACTTCTGGAACTCCAAAAATTCTTAAAAAATAGGACGACCTGGGTAATTTGTATATTAATATCTGCAAAAATAATTGGCATTTTATCACGCTCTAGTAAAAAATAAGAATTGTTTTTGTGAGCGCAAAAGTTTCTGTTTTTTCAGCAAGATCAAACAACTATCACCCAAGAAGATCCTATCGGTTCTACTTGGCACAAACACTAATTAAAACACAAAAAACACAATCATAACAGTAGCATAATTGTTCTAACACTCAAGAACATAAAGCAAAAAAGCAAAAATAAATTTTATTCATTGGGTTGCCTCCCAACAAGCGCTATAGTTTTACGCCCCTAGCTAGGCATAAAGATTTTATTGATGCTCACATGAAAGATAATAATTGAAATGCAAAGAGAGCATCATGTAGCATGCAAAAAACACATTTAAGTCTAACATACTTCCTATGCATAAGCGTGTTATAAGCAAACAAATCAGGACAAGCAAAATCAAGCATATGCAAGGAAGAAGAAAGAAACAATATCAATCTCAATATAATGAGAGGAAATTTAGTAACAAGAAATTTTCTACAACCATATTTTCCTCTCTCATAATAATTACATGTAAGATAATAATCAAATTTAACAATATAGCTATCATAGAAATTTTTCTCTTCATGATCCACATGCATGCAAAATTGACACTCTTCCAAAATAGTGGGATTAACTAAAGTCATGACCTCCCCAAACCCACTTTCATCAAAAAAAATCAAAAGATCGAACACTCTCCAAATATGTGGGATTCTTTTTATCTAAAGTTGACACTCTTCCAAACCCACTTCAAAATTATTGCAAATATTAATATCAATAGCATATTCATCATGAGGCATAAGATCATAAGAAGAATCACCCCAATCATGATCATTGCAATAAGTAGTAGACATATCAAAATTAGCATCCCCAAGCTTGGGGTTTTGCATATGATTAGCACAACTGACATCAATATAATTTATAGTGAAATCATTGCAATCATGCTTTTCGTTCAAGGAGCTATCATGAATCACTTTATAAATTTCTTCATCACAATTTTCAGATTCACGAATCTCAAGCAAAACTTCATAAAGATAATCTAGTGCACTCAAATCACTAGCAATTGGTTCTTCATAATTGGATCTTATAAAAAGATTAGCAAGTGGATGAGGATCCATATCAATATATTTTTAGCAAGCAAAGATGCAAGCAAATAGAAGGCATATGGAAACACAAGCAAACATGAGATCTGACGAGAAAAAGGCGAACGAAAAAGAGGGCGAATAAAACGATTTTTTTTGCAAAGTGGGGAAGAGGAAAATGAGAGGCAAATGGCAAATAATGTAAATTGCAAGGAGATGAGATTTGTGATTAGGAACCAGGTATATGTTGAAGATCCTCCCCGGCAACGGCGCCAGAAATTCCTTTTGATGTCGCTTGAAGCTACGTCGGTATTTCCCCAAAGAGGAAGGGATGATGCAGCACAACGGCGGTAGGTATTTCCCTCAGATATGAAACCAAGGTTACCGAACCAGTAGGAGAACCAAGCAACACAACATAAACAGCCCCTGCACACAGATAACAAATCCTCGCAACCCGACGTGTTAAAGGGGTTGTCAATCCCTTTCGGGGTACAGCGCCTCAAGTAGGCAAACGAACGTGAGATAAATTTGTAGTAAATTGATAGATCGAACGCCAAATAAAATAAATAGAAATAAAATGCAGCAAGGTATTTTTGTATTTTTGGTTCAATAGATCTGAAAATAAATGCAAGGAAAAATAGATCGCAAAGGCAAATATATGAGAAAGAGACCCGGGGGCCGTAGGTTTCACTAGTGGCTTCTCTCAAGAAAAATAGCAATACTGTTGGGCAATTGATAGAACTTCAAATACTCATGATGATATCCAGGCAATGATCATTATATAGGCATCACGTCCAAGATTAGTAGACCGACTCCTGCCTGCATCTACTACTATTACTCGACACATCGACCGCTATCCAGCATGCATCTAGTGTATTAAGTTCATGGAGAAACGGAGTAATGCAATAAGAACGATGACATGATGTAGACAAGATCTATCTATGTAGAGATAGACCTCATCGTTTTATCCTTAGTACCAACGATACATACGTGTCGGTTCCCTTTTTGTCCCTGGGATCAAGCACCGTAAGATCGAACCCACTACAAAGCACCTCTTCCCATTGCAAGATAAATAGATCAAGTTGGCCAAACAAAACCCAAATATCAGAGAATAAATACGAGGCTATAAGAGATCATGCATAAAAGAGATCAAAGAAACTCAAATACTTTCATGGATATAAAAAGATAGATCTGATCATAAACTCAAAGTTCATCGACCCCAACAAACACACCGCAAAAGGGTTACATCATATGGATCTCCAAGAGACTATTGTATTGGAATTCAGAGAGAGAGACATGAAGCCATCTAGCTACTAACTACGGACCCGAAGGTCTACAAAGAACTACTCACGCATCATCGGAGAGGCACCAATGGAGGTGGTGAACCCCATCCGAGATGGTGTCTAGATTGGATCTGGTGGTTCTGGACTCTGCGGCGGCTGGATGTATATTTCATCGACTCGCCTAGGGTTTTGGGAATATTGGGTTATTTATAGAGCAAAGAGGCAGTCCGGGGGCGCCCGAGGTGGGCACAACCCACCAGGGCGCGCCTGGCCCTCCTAGCGCGCCCTGTTGGTTGTGCCTCCCTCGGGGCACCCCCCCCCAGGCGCAGCCGGGCCCATTGTGTTCCTTCTGGCCCATAAAAATTCTCCATAAAGTTTCGTGGCATTTGGACTCCGCCTGATATTGATTTCCTGCAATGTAAAAAACATGCAGAAAACAGCAACTGGCACTTGGCACTAAGTTAATAGGTTAGTACCAAAAATGATATAAAATGACTATAAAATGATTATAAAACATCCAAGATTGATAATATAACGGCATGGAACAAGCAAAAATTATAGATACATTGGAGACGTATCAATGCACATGCTCACAACACAGGTTAGTGGCATTTGCATTATCAATTAAAACCATATGAGGAAATGTGGCTTTCTCCTTGGTTAGCTTCACTTGGAGTTGATCATGAGACTCTTAGAGGCTAGCATGAGCATTCTTCAAGGCCTTTTGAGCCTTGTCAAGTATATCAAACTCCTGCTTGAGTCTAGCATGGTCAACCCCAAGTTTGGCCTTCTCGGAATTGATCACACGAGATACAACAAGAGCATGATCAAGATCTTTCTTTAATTTAGCATGTTCAACGTTGTGTGACTCCTCAAGAGCCAAACAATGACCGCGCTCTTCCTCAAGAGCATTAGAGAGATAAGATATCTCATTGGCATAGTCACGACTATGCCTTTCCATCTTAGAGATGGTTTCTTCATGAGCCTCGATCATGTCATTGGCTTCACCAAGTTGTTCCAAGAGAGAAACAAAGTGCTTCTTGGATTTACCCTTGAGCTTACTCATAAAAGACTCAAACTCATTTTCTTCCTCCTTCGTCCCCTCACTTTCATCAATGCAATCCGTTAAGGAAGGATTAGTAGTGATGGTGGTTTTGATGTTGGGGGTTACCTTGTTGGTGGCTTTAGCCATGTGGCACTTGGCGGTGATGTTCTCGTTGGGTGAATCGAAGAGGGACACCCGTGGAGTTGTTGCAATGGCAATGGAGGCCATGGCAACCGTCTCACCGTCTTCATCATCATCATCCTCATTGTACTCTTCCTGTGCCACCAACCCCTTGGGAGGAGTCTTCTTGGTGAAGTTGTTCTTGTTGGGGAAGGACTTGGCCTTGTCTTTTCGGATAAGCTTGACACCATTGTCTTCCCTCTTCTCGTATGGGCAATCCGCAATAAAGTGGCTCACATTGCCACAATTATAGCATGTGCTCACACGTTGCTTGCCCTTGGTGCCACTTGAGTTGTTCTTATTGAAGTTGGGCCTTGAGTTCTTCTTGCCCCAAAATTGTCGTGAAGCGAGAGCCATGTGCTCATGATAAGCATATTTGGTGTCTCCGGGACAACACTCCTCTTCTTCCTCTTCACCCTCTTCTTCCACACTAGCCTTGGCCTTCAAAGCAAGGTTGGGCTTCTTTGATCGTTGAGAATGCAACACCTCATTGTCGGCGGTCTTTTCCAAGATTCTCATTGCAACAAACTCATCCAACACTTCACTTGAGGACAATGTGTGAAAGTCTGGCCTTTGATGGATGACGGAGGACATGGCCTTATGGTAAGGCATCATGGCCTTGAGAAACTTGCGCTTGATCCAATTGTCATCCATATCCTTGCTCCCATGATCTCGGAGTGAGACCGCGAGAGTGGTTATTCTCCGGTAAAGCTCTCGAGGTTCTTCATCTTCAATCATTGCAAACTCATCGGCTTCATCTTGCACCACTTCAAAGTTTGAGCGTTGAATGCCTGCGCTTCCCTTGTAAATGGAAATGACATGTTTCCATGCTTCCTTGGCCACGGTGAAAGGACGGAGGTGTGCAATATCTTTGGGAGGAATGGCTTCATGGAGAATGAAGAGAGCGGACTCGTTGAATTGATGATCCGCGGGTTCTCTGGGAGTGAAGTTGCTTGGATCGTGCGGGTAGAAACCTTGCTCAATAATTCTCCAAAGATTAGTAGAACTATGATTTAAATGACGTTTAAAGCAATACACACAAGAGGCAAAATCCTCATTTTTCACAAGCTTAGGAGGAGGACCAACATGATTCATATGCGTGGAGGGAACCGGTCCTCCATAAGTAACTGGAGGTTCAACATGGGCAAAGATGCCACTCCCACTTCTACCACTAGGCAATGGAACTTGGTCACTAGTAGCTTCCCCCTTGTTGGAGTTAGCATCCGTCACCTTGTTAGTGGGATCGACCACTTCGAATGGTAAGGTGGATAATTTAAGACCATCAAGAAAATCCTTAAGCATGCCTTTGACCTCGGTCATCATGGAGGTTTTCAATGTGTCCAGGCCACATTGAACTCCTCACGAGAGAACGAGCATCCCCCATCGGCCGTAGAAAAGATAGGACTCGCACCAGAGTGCTCCTCCACCTCGTCTGTGGTGTCAACCATACTCTTCGGACGGAAAAGTCCTTAATAAAGAGACGAGGCTCAGATACCAATTGAAAGGATCGATATGGTTGACTAGAGGGGGGTGTCGTGGAATTGTCACGGCAGATGTCCTAGTGTGAGGACTTAGTCGTGAGGCCAACGCATCTTTGTAGTAGCTTGAGAGGGGTTGAGAGGAATCGAGAGACGTAACACAAGACAAGGATTTAGACTGCTTCAGGCCCCGGGAAACATCATCCGGCAACAACCCTACATGTTGTTTGTGGCTAGATCTCATTATGCTCATGAGAGAGTCACCGCATAAGCCGGCTCCCCCTTTGTGTCTAGCCCTAGAGATTGTTTCTTCTTACTTGTCCCTCTTTCGGGAGCCCTGCCCCTCCTTATATAAGTTGAAGGGGCGGGTTACATGACTAGTCCTAGTAGGATTAGGATTACTCTATTACAAGTGGAGTCCTAGTCTTGCTTCCTTTATAAGGGAATATTCCTTATACTTTCTCTTAAGATGGCCCACCAGAGTATAAGCCGGCCTGTTGGGCCTTGGGCCTTGTCGTCCGTCTGATCCGCCCGCCGGGTCTCCAGTGAGTCACAAAAGCGGGTTGCCTGTAAATCGCCAGGTCCGGGCGGGTTGCCAGTGAGTCGCCAAGCTCCAGCCAGGTCTCTGGTGAGTCGCCAAGTCCGGCCGGGTCATAATTCCGGCCGGGTCATACCGCGGGGTATATCCCCGACATTAGCCCCCAGTTTAGCTTGGATTTATCCATGGTAAACTTATGCTGCAAAATAAACACAAGAACAAAATTGACAGGCTGTGCTCCGGGTTAAGAATTCTTGTAAACTGGCACCTGATCATCCTTAAGTCCTTGTCATTTCCTCCTTCTAGAAAATCCGGGTCAATAAGCCAGCTTCATACTCAAATCGCTGACGTTGGTTTCTCACAAAGAAATATTGTGAAGAATAATCCACTTGAGTCAGCTTCCAAAGCGCCGGCTTAAGAAATATTGGTCTTGAAATACTCATCTGATATTCAGCCAGTTTGAAGATGTAGAACTTGCCGGTTTAATATTACCAAAATTGCCGGTTTGTAAATATTGATAGCACCGAGTCATAGTTGTTTTCAACATCGGGTTATGATTGTTGCAGACACCGGGTCATAATGATTAGTGACGCCGGGTCAATCTGGTAATCTGCGGCTTCTTGGAGAATGAAGAGAGCGGACTCGTTGAATTGATGATCCGCGGCTTCTCTAGGAGTGAAGTTGCTTGGATCGTGCGGGTAGAAACCTTGCTCAATAATTCTCCAAAGATTAGTAGAACTATGATGTAAATGACGTTTAAAGCAATACACACAAGAGGCAAAATCCTCATTTTTCACAAGCTTAGGAGGAGGACCAACATGATTCATATGCGTGGAGGGAACCGGTCCTCCATAAGTAACTGGAGGTTCAACATGGGAAAAGATGCCACTCCCACTTCTACCACTAGGCAATGGAACTTGGTCACTAGTAGCTTCCCCCTTGTTGGAGTTAGCATCCATCACCTTGTTAGTGGGATCGACCACTTCCAACGGTGTTGTGGATAATTTAAGACCATCAAGAAAATCCTTAAGCAAGCCTTTGACCTCGGTCGTCATGGAGGTTTTCAATGTGTCCAAGGCCACATTCAACTCCTCACGAGAGAACGTGCATCCCCCATCGGCCGCATAAAAGATAGGACTCGCACCAGAGTGCTCCTCCACCTCGTCTTTGGTGTCAACCATACTCTTCGGACGGCAAAGTCCTTAATAAAGAGACGAGGCTCAGATACCAATTGAAAGGATCGATATGGTTGACTAGAGGGGGGTGAATAGGCAACTAACAATTTTTATCTTTTCTTTACCAAATTAAACTTAACATCAAAATAGGGTGTCTAGATATGCAACTAGGTGAGCAACCTATATGATGCAACAACAACAAGCACACGAGCAAGCAAGGGATGCAACACAATATAAGCTTGCACAAGTAAAGGTAAGAGATAACCAAGAGTGGAGCCGTTGAAGACGAGGATGTGTCATAATGATTAGTGACGCCGGGTCAATCTGGTTTGCTCAAAAATTGAGATTTTGAAAATATTTCTCCTTATATCCGTGTTACCTGTAGCCCCCAAGTCTTGAGCAGAGCAAAGTGATGACTTAAGACTTGCTTCAATATAAATATTACCACTTTTAAGAAATCCATGTTGTTCATCTCAATCACTAGTCAGAACTGAGCATTGCCCATATGTAGCCCCCAAGTGCCGGGTTGTCATGCTTGCAGCAACCTGGGACTTGTAATTGCCTTATGCTCATAAAAACTTCAACCAATGTAGCCCCCAAGGGCCGGGACATTATGCAATAATCAGCAGGGACTTTATAAATATGATCATGTAGACTTGAACAACAACGTGCAGCCCCCAAGGGCCGGCTCAGTAAGATAATATTGAGCTAGGACTTTATATATACTTCTTTTGAAAAGAACATCATATGATGTAACCCCCATCATGGGGCTTGAACCCACGTCCACAAGGTTAAGAGCTTTGTGCTTTACCAACTGAGCAGTGGAACCTTCAATATAATGGAATAAGACTTGTGTACCTTAAATTGTTGACAGGAGCAATTGGTAGCCCCCAAGGGCCATCTCATTACAACGTGATGAGTCGGATATTCAATAAAGTGAGCCAAAAAATGACTTTGCATTAGCCCCCAAGTGCCATGGTGCATGCTGGCAGTGACATGGGACTTGCATATTTGATATAATCTCAATCTGAATAATGTAGCCCCCAAGTGCCGGGTCGTAAGCCTGCAGCGACTCGGCACTATTCCTTCCAATGTAGAATAAATCATATCCAAAATAATAGCCATTGCGCCAAAGCGACTTTGAATACCTTATCTCTTGACAAGTAAATCCGGAGTTTAAATACCCGGCGGCTCTTGGCCGATGGCGATTTAATACGCCTCCATTGTAAGCCGGAATTTTTATAACCCGGCAGCTTATAGCCTTTGAGAAAATCCAGAACGGATAATCATTTTGAAGCATCAATTTAATGATGAGCTTGGACTTAAGCATTTATATAAGTCATAGTTCTGCAAATCCTGCACAGAGTTTAAACAACATACGCCCTGGCGACTTAACGTCAAAAGCCATGGAGGGTTATCAAACCTCGCATATTTATATAATCAGGAAAACATACCTATGGAATTGGCTCACACCGCCGGCGTATGTCGCCGTATCCAATAAGGGCAATAATCCAATGATTGATACGCGCATGATTCCAATGGCGCAATTCAAAATATACCGGTGGCTTAAAGTCCATAGCCAGGGCCGATTTAAACATAATCATGTATAAACAATATCATACCTGTGATATTGAATCGTACTGCCGGCTTATGATACCTGTGCAGTAAGGGTGATCACCCAAAACTTAGAAGCCAAACCTTCCAAGTATTAATATTATCATATGTTGGCGACTTATCATCCAAAGTCAAGCCAGTTAATCGAAACCACATATATGCTTCAGATATGAGCAAAAAGTCTCAAGAAAAAACCAAAAGACTGTTTTCAAAACACTTAAGCCAAACGGAGAAAAAATGAGGCTTCTGATTCGAATACGATCAGTAAACCGGACCAAAAGGGGTTAAGCTAAGATTCGGATACGATCATGAAGCCCCCTAGTGGTTTTGGCGTTGCACCGATCAAGAGGGTACCGACAGCTATGTTCTCTTTGGTTCGAATATGACCTATGTTTGAACAGGAAGCCCCCAAATGACCTTGAGAGTTTTTTTTAACGACTCTGATTCAAATACGATCAAAGTTGGACCCAAAAGGGGTTAAGCTATGATTCAAATACGATCAAGAAGCCCCCTAGTGGGTTTGGCATTGCGCCGATCAAGAGGGTACAAACAGCTATGTTCTTTGGTTCGAATACGACCTATGTTTGAATAGGAAGCCCCCAAATGACCTTGAGAGTTTTTTTAACAACTCTGATTCGAATACGATCAAAGTCGGACCCAAAAGGGGTTAAGCTATGATTCGAATACGATCAAGAAGCCCCCTAGTGGGTTTGGCATTGCGCCGATCAAGAGGGTACCGACAGCTATGTTCTTTTTGGTTCGAATACGACCTATGTTTGAACAGGAAGCCCCCAAATGACCTTGAGACTTTTTTAACGACTCTGATTTGAATACGATCAAAGTCGGACCCAAAAGGGGTTAAGCTAGATTCAAATACAATCAGCCCCCAATGGTCTTTTGAAGCAGGGTACCTATGTTTGAGTTGTGCCTTGCAACAGACTCTCTTTGGTCCCTTTAATTTTTCCTGAGAACTCGAGCTTTGCAAGAGATAAATTCTTCTTGAACCGGAATTTTTTCTGGACGGCCTTTAAACTGGCAACATTTATTGAGCTATGTCCATGTAGCCCTCGAGTCTTTAAGACGACTCAATGAGTTGACTTAAGATTCTCCACAGTTGACCGGGATATAAACCGGTTTGAGTCCTGCATGGGACAACTTGCAAGCCAGAGTAATTGCTCTTTTAAAGAAAGCAATATGTAATATAAAAATATACTGGATGGATTTCACCTGATACGTCAAGCCAGTAATTATCCACCGCGGAGTTGATGATCACCTTGGTGAAGCTGAAATCAATCATGGCCGAGTCGGCCACGGGAGCAGGTAGATGAGCCGGCTGCAGCGTTGTAAGCCGGTGCGGACGGGTGAATCAATCGCAGCAGCGGTAAGCCGCGCGGTCGGCGAGTCAATCGCGGGCGTGGTTTCAGCGAGTTGATGTAGATCGAGATGCATGGGCGGCGGCTTGCGTACACCCATTCAATAGCAAACGGGCGGCGAGGAGAGGCCGTAGCAGCAGCCAAGGCGCGGCTCATGGAGCAACGAGGCGACTCAGGGAGAATCCATCTTGATCTTTTTCAGATCGTGGCTCTTTGGTGTTTTCAGGTGTGGTTGCAGACGAAGGCCAAGGCGGGTCACTTGGAAACTATAACTCGGACGGCCGTAGGGGCGGCAGTGAGGCCGGGTCGGCTTGATCCGGCGGCGGCTCAACACCGGGATGGCGGCCCGTGTCAAAAGGCATCTTGCGGTTGTGGTGACGGAGATGATCAGCCAGGGGCAGGGGCGACTTGTAGGCATGGACGGGCCTGCAGGGCTTGGCGGTGCAGCGGCTCAAAACTGGCGCGAGACTATGGAGGAGGCGGCTCATTCGACGACAAAGAAGAGAGCTGACGCGACGGCTCATAATAACAAGACAAGCGCAATAGCGAGCGACTCGCGATTGGCACGTGGTTATCGGTGCCGGCTCAGAGGCGTAGCACCCCGATGGAGGAAGCGGAGGTGAAGTTGTGGTGTTGAGGTGAGCCGGCGCGGGTGGTTCTTAGCTGGGGCGTGTCGGCCAACGGGCGGCGAGGAGAGGCCTCGAGCGGCGGAAGCAGGACGGCCAGCCTCGAAGCACGGATGGCGGATGTGCGCGAGAGGCATGATGAAACGACGCGGGGCCAGGCCTGAAGTTGCAGCGACTTGCAGCGGATCTGAATCCATAGCAGCTTGGCAATGGGCAGCTTGATGCGTCAGTGAGCGGCTTATAAGTGCAGCAGTTCAATTGTGAAGACTGGGCCATTCAAGGTGCTGGCGACGACCTTGGAGGCAAGAAGCAGAAGGAGCTAAGCCTGAGTCAACGCCTACCGTTATATCTCTTCCGAGTCATGGTTGCTTCTGAAGATTTCATCGCATGTCATGGCACTGCTTGAGGCGCGCTGAGATGGCAGAGGCGGCGAAGTGCGGCTGAGCCGGCGATGGGTTGGAAAGTGCCGGCGTAGCGGGGGCCACGGCCGAGCAACGGTTGGAGTCGGGCCCGGCGATGGCGGCTCAGAGACGAAAATGGTGGCCAAGTCCAAATCCGTGGCCTCATCCAGTTCTGTCGATGGCCGCTCAGAGACGAAGATTGAATTCGTATTGACGCGCGGTGATAGCTTGCCCCTGATGGATCTTCCTTTTCCTTGGTATTCACATGCTAAACTCACGTAGTAGCTTTCCTTCTTTAATTCTTGACTCCTAGTAGATTCCTTGTACGCACGTAGCAATCATAGTTGACAAAAGAAACACCGATTTGGCTTCCAGTGATGTACTAGTCGAAGGTACACTAGTAACATATTGAAACCATTGGGTTTGATGCTTGATGCGATGGAAAACTTTTAACTTATCCACAGCCTCCACCGTTGTGGCTTTTGGTTTCCGCACTGGGGAGTAGCAGTAATAGTTCCGGTTGATTCCTTCGGGAATTTGATCTGTATCTAATCAAAAAGGTATCGGACAAATTGACTGTCTCGGTGACTCGGACGAACCCCTTTTTCCCTTGGCTTCTTGCGGTGGTTCAGCGGAAAGTAATCCGGACACGACGGATCGCCCGGTCGCGTGTGACGGTGCACACAGAGGCAACCCGAATTTCTTTTCTTTGACTTGAATCTCATGGATCGTAAAATCTGAACTGATGAACTCAAAGCTGACGCAGATCCTTCCGAGCTGAGTCTTTATATCCAAAAAATTGTGAATTCCTCGATCCCTGTGAGAGATCCCTCCAAGAACTCAACACCACCGTGCGCAAGCCCCACGGTGGCCGCCAACTGTCGTGGAATTGACACGGCAGATGTCCTAGTGTGAGGACTTAGTCGCGAGGCCAACGCATCTTTGTAGTAGCTTGAGAGGGGTTGAGCGGAACCGAGAGATGTAACACAAGACAAGGATTTAGACAGCTTCGGGCCCCGGGAAACATCATCCGGCAACAACCCTACATGATGTTTGTGGCTAGATCTCATTATGCTCATGAGAGAGTCGCCGCATAAGCCGGCTCCCCCTTTGTGTCTAGCCCTAAAGATTGTTTCTTCTTACTTGTCCCTCTTTGGGGAGCCCTGCCCCTCCTTATATAAGTTGAAGGGGCGGGTTACATGACTAGTCCTAGTAGGATTAGGATTACTCTATTACAAGTGGAGTCCTAGTCTTGCTTCCTTTATAAGGGAATATTCCTTATACTTTCTCTTAAGCCGGCCCACTGGAGTATAAGCCGTCCTGCTGGGCCTTGGGCCTTGTCGTCCGTCTAATCCGCCCGCTGGGTCTCTAGTGAGTCACAATGCTCAAGCGGGTTGTCTGTAAATTGCCAGGTCCGGGCGGGTTGCCAGTGAGTCGCCAAGCTCCAGCCAGGCCTCTGGTGAGTCGCCAAGTCCGGCCGGGTCATAATTCCGGTTGGGTCATACCGCCGGTATATCCCCGACATTAGCCCCCAGTTTAGCTTGGATTTATCCATGGTAAACTTATGCTGCAAAATAAACACAAGAACAAAATTGACAGGCTGTGCTCCAGGTTAATAATTCTTGTAAACCGGCACCTGATCATCCTTAAGTCCTTGTCATTTCCTCCTTCTAGAAAATCCGGGTCAATAAGCCAGCTTCATACTCAAATCGCTGACGTTGGTTTCTCACGGAGAAATATTGTGAAGAATAATCCACTTGAGTCGGCTTCCAAAGCGCCGGCTTAAGAAATATTGGTCTTGAAATACTCATATGATATTCAGCCGGTTTGAAGATGTAGAACTTGCCGGTTTAATATTACCAAAATTGCCGGTTTGTAAATATTGATAGCACCGAGTCATAGTTGTTGTCGACGCCGGGTTATGATTGTTGCAGACACCGGGTCATAATGATTAGTGACGCCGGGTCAATCTGGCGATCCGCGGCTTCTTGGAGAATGAAGAGAGAGGACTCGTTGAATTGATGATCCGCGGCTTCTCTAGGAATGAAGTTGCTTGGATCGTGTGGGTAGAAACCTTGCTCAATAATTCTCCAAAGATTAGTAGAACTATGATTTAAATGACATTTAAAGCGATACACACAAGAGGCAAAATCCTCATTTTTCACAAGCTTAGGAGGAGGACCAACATGATTCATATGCGTGGAGGGAACCGGTCCTCCATAAGTAACTGGAGGTTCAACATGGGCAAAGATGCCACTCCCACTTCTACCACTAGGCAATGGAACTTGGTCACTAGTAGCTTCCCCCTTGTTGGAGTTAGCATTCGTCACCTTGTTAGTGGGATCGACCACTTCGAACGGTGCGGTGGATAATTTAAGACCATCAAGAAAATCCTTAAGCATGCCTTTGACCTCAGTCGTCATGGAGGTTTTCAATGTGTCCAAGGCCACATTGAACTCCTCACGAGAGAATGAGCATCCCCCATCGGCCGCAGAAAAGATAGGACTCGCACCAGAGTGCTCCTCCACCTCGTCTGTGGTGTCAACCATACTCTTCGGACATAAAAGTCCTTAATAAAGAGACGAGGCTCAGATACCAATTGAAAGGATCGATATGGTTGACTAGAGGGGGGGTGAATAGGCAACTAACAATTTTTAGCTTTTCTTTACCAAATTAAACTTAACATCAAAATAGGGTGTCTAGATATGCAACTAGGTGAGCAACCTATATGATGCAATAACAACAAGCACATGAGCAAGCAAGGGATGCAACACAATATAAGCTTGCAAAAGTAAAGGTAAGAGATAACCAAGAGTGGAGCCGTTGAAGACGAGGACGTGTTACTGAAGTTCCTTCCCTTTGAGAGGAAGTACGTCTCCGTTGGAGCGGTGTGGAGGCACAATGCTCCTCAAGAAGCCACTAGGGCCACCGTATTCTCCTCATGCCCTCATACAATGCGAGATGTCGTGATTCCACTATTGGTGCCCTTGGAGGCGGCGACCGAACCTTTACAAACAAGGTTGGGGCTATCTCCACAACTTAATTGGAGGCTCCCAACGACACCACGAAGCTTCACCACCATGGAATATGCCTCCACGGTGACCTCAACCGTCTAGGGTGCTCAAACACCCAAGAGTAACAAGATCCACAAGGGATTAGTGGGGGGAATCAAATTTCTCTTGGTGGAAGTGTAGATCGGGGCCTTCTCAACCAATCCCTAGAAAATGAACAAGTTTGATTCGCTAGGGAGAGAGATCGGGTGAAAATGGAGCTTTGAGAAACAATGGAGCTTGGGGAGGGAAGAGGTGGTCTTATTGGGGAAGAATATCCCCTTTATATAGTGGGGGAAAAGATCCAACCATTACCCCCTCACTCCGCCCACGCGGTGCGGTACTACTGCACACAGTTGCGGTACTACCGCAACGGGTCGCGGTACTACCGTTGGCTGGTGCGGTACTACCGCTTGCATGGTAGTGACCAGACGAGGCCTTGTTGCACATGGCAACAAGCGGTAGAACCGCCGGAGTGGTACTACCACGCGCCCTTGCGGTACTACTGCAAGGCAGGGCTCTACTGGCACTGGAAAATGCACGGAAATAATAAATTACTTCCGTAGCTACTTCCGCAGAGTTTAGGGCCGTGCAAAATCCGGCACGATACTACCGCTCACAGGGAGCGGTACTACCGCATGTGGGCGGAAGTAAAAAATTACTTCCGCGCCTACTTCCGCATGCGCCAGTGTCTGGGCTGGAGGCAGCGGTACTACCGCTCGCGAGGAGCGGTACTACCATGGACCCCTATGGTACTACTGCTCCCTTGAGCAATACTATCGCACGCCACAGAAACTATAGCACTTGGCAACCTTTATATGCAGAGAAAAGAATAACCGGATGGTGCTCTATCGAAGCGAAGGAAAGGTGGTGCAAAGGAACAGATGTGTACGTGTTGATTCCACCCTAACCTTTCCGAAGCGGACCCCTCTTAATAGTATGGCTTTCCTATGACTCAAATCCACCAAAAGAAATGTAGAGAACCGCCGTCTTTGATAGGTTCAGAGGGGCACCGAATCTTCTTGTGCCTAGACATGGGATATCTGAAATGCTCAACGCACACGATTAGTCCGCAAATGGACTATAATCAATCACCAAAACCACAATGGGAGGAACATGCCCTTACAGCCGGAAATGACCCGTTAATGGACTAAAAGGCGCGATGAGCCAAAAATGGCCCTGCAACAACATGAGTCGTTAATAGACCAAAAGGCGCGACATGCAAAAAATGGTTCAAAGGCAGCATAGGTCGTTAATGGACCAAAAGGCGCAGCGGGCCGAAAATGGCATAGAGGGAACACGGGTTGTTAGTGGATCAAAAGGCGCGACAGGCTGAATATGGTCATGAGTAAACATAGGTCGTTAATAGACCAAAAGACACCATGAGACAGAAATGGCCCAGGGACATGCTGACAATAAATTGGCCAAAATGTACCATGAGCCCTATATGGCCTCAAGACTCGGCGGGCCGTAAAAGAGCCAGAATATACAAAAGGTTGCAAATACCTAGAAGCATCACGAGCCGTAAAGATCTAAGCCACTACATGGGTTGTCAAGGCCCGAGCCACTACACAGGGCCGTGAATGGGCTGAAAGCAAGTACTGGCCGGAATTAGAAAACGATACCACGGGCCACACATGGGCCCAAAGTATCAATAGGCTGGAACCATATTGAATGGCCCACGGGCCCCTAATGGGATGAATTCAGACATGTCCTAATGGGCCGTGGGTACCCGAGTCATAAATGGGCTATATACAGACATATCATTATGAGGCCTATAATGGGTTGGCCCGAATACTTTTGACTAAGTCAAGTGGGCCTTAAGCATGCCTTTTGCTGGGCCGGCCTTTTCAACAAAACATGCCACTGTTGGATCATGCCATGTGTCAATGTTTCAGAGGCGCATATCGTCCATTGGATGGGCAGCACATGTCACAAAGTAGAGCTGGCGCGTGGCTTTGTTGGTGAATGAGAAGCCAACGCGTCGAAAATCATCATTGGTGGGGGCTGTTAACGGGTATCGGATCCAGTACCTGCACCCGATGGCTTAACAACACCCCGTTTCGGTGGTTGCCACATGTCGGTTGCCCTTGACGAAAACACTTCCATGAAGCATCATTTATCATCATGGACGTGGACACTTCCATGATGGAAAGTGATCATTATCATGGAACACATCCTCAATGGCACATGTATGACTATCTTGATTCAGTCATAAACCGTCACGGAAATACATGATTGAAAGAAAACATGACCTACTGTGATAAACGCGTATCATCACAGATGTGTCTTTTTTTGTAGTGTCTCGACCAAGCCGATGTGGCCAGTTGAGTCGGCAATAAAACTCATGGAGCTAAAAAGTGAAGATCTGGCCCAAAATGTAGACTATGCCGGTGTCAACTAGTAGTCCCATATGAGCAATAAGTTGTATGGGCCACTGTTGGGGAACGCGGTATTTCAAAAAAATTACCTACGATCATGCAAGTTCTATCTAGGAGATGCATAGCAACGAGCGAGGAGAGTGTGTCCACGTACCCTCGTAGACCGAAAGTGGAAGCGTTTAGTAACGTGGTTGATGTAGTCGAAGTCTTCGCGATCCAACCGATCCAAGTACCGAACGTACGGCACCTCCGCGATCAGCACACGTTCAGCTCGGTGACGTCCCTCAAACTCTTGATCTAGTTGAGGCCGAGGGAGAGTTCCGTTAGCACAACGGCGTGGTGACGGTGATGATGAAGTTACCGGCGCAGGGCTTCGCCTAAGCACTATGACGATATGACCGAGGTGTGTAACTGTGGAGGGGGGCACCGCACACGGCTAAGACAATTGTCTGTTGTGCCTTTGGGGTGCCCCCTTGCCCCCATATATAAAGGAGGGGAGGAGGAGCCCATCCAACAAGGGGCGCGCCAGGGAGAGGGGAGTCCTACTAGGACTCCAGTCCTAGTAGGATTCGGCCCCACCCTTTTTCCTTCTAGCGGAGGGGGAAAAGGGGAAGGAGAGGGAGTAGGAGAAGGAAAGGGGGGTGGCGCCCCCTTCCCAAGTCCAATTCAGCCTCCTCCCTTATGGGGGGCGCACCAGCCCCTTGTGGGCTGGTTAGCCTCCCTCCTATGGCCCATAAGGCACATATCTTTCCCCGGGGGGGGGGGGGGTCCGGTAACCTCCCGGTACTCCGGAAAAATGCCTGAATCACTCGGAATCATTCCGATGTCCGAATGCAACCTTACAATATATGAATCTTTACCTCTCGACCATTTCGAGACTCCTCGTCATGTCCGTGATATCATCCGGGACTCCAAATAAACTTCGGTCATCAAATCACATAACTCATAATACAAATCGTCATCGAACGTTAAGCGTGCGGACCCTACGGGTTCGAGAACTATGTAGACATGACCGAGACACATCTCCGGTCAATAACCAATAGCGGAACCTGGATGCTCATATTGGCTCCTACATATTCTACGAAGATCTTTATCGGTCAAACCACATAACAACATACGTTGTTCCCTTTGTCATCGGTATGTTACTTGCCCGAGATTCGATCGTCGGTATCATCATACCTAGTTCAATCTCATTACTGGAAAGTCTCTTTACTCGTTCTGTAATGCATCATCCCGTGACTAACTCATTAGTCACATTGCTTGCAAGACTTATAGTGATGTGCATTACCAAGAGGGCCCAGAGATACCTCTCCGATACACCGAGTGACAAATCCTAATCTCGATCTATGCCAACCCAACAAACACCTTCGGAGACATTTGTAGAGCATCTTTATAATCACCCAGTTACGTTGTGATG
Organism: Triticum aestivum; assembly: GCF_018294505.1. NCBI lineage: Eukaryota > Viridiplantae > Streptophyta > Magnoliopsida > Poales > Poaceae > Triticum > Triticum aestivum. The sequence continues at coordinate 358,328,549 of NC_057799.1, forward strand.
TTTGATAGCACACAAGATGTTCCTCCGGTATTCGGGAGTTGCATAATCTCATAGTCAGAGGAACATGTATAAGTCATGATGAAAGCAATAGCAATAAAACTAAACGATCATTATGCTAAGCTAACAGATGGATCTTGTCCATCACATCATTCTCTAATGATGTGATCCCGTTCATCAAATGACAACACATATCTATGGTCAAGAAACATAACCATCTTCGATTAACGAGCTAGTCAAGTAGAGGCATACTAGGGACACTCTGTTTTGTCTATGTATTCACACATGTACTAAGTTTCCGGTTAATACAATTCTAGCATGAATAATAAACATTTATCATGATATAAGGAAATATAAATAACAACTTTATTATTGCCTCTAGGGCATATTTCCTTCAGTTCCCCACTTGCACTAGAGTCAATAATCTAGTTCACATCGCCATGTGATTTAACACCAATAGTTCACATCACCATGTGATTAGTTCACATCGCCATGTGACTAATACCCAAAGGGTTTTACTAGAGTCAATAATCTAGTTCACATTGCTATGTGATTAACACCCAAAGAGTACTAAGGTGTGATCATGTTTTGCTTGTGAGAGAAGCTTAGTCAATGGGTCTGTCACATTCAGAACCGTGTGTATTTTGCAAATTTTCTATGTCTACAATGCCTGCATGGAGCTACTCTAGCTAATTGCTCCCACTTTCAATATTTATCCAGATTGAGACTCAGAGTCATCCGGATCGGTGTAAAAGCTTGCATCGGCGTAACTCTTTACGACGAACTCTTTATCACCTCCATAACTCAGAAATATCTCCTTAGTCTTCTAAGGATAATTTTGACCGCTGTCAAGTGATCCACTCCTGGATCAATATCGTACCCCCTTGTGAAACTCATGGCAAGGTACACAATATGTTTGGTACACAACATAGCATACTTTATAGAACCTATGGCTGAGGCATAGGGAATGACTTTCATTCTCTTTCTATTTTCTGCCGTGGTCGTGTTTTCAGTCTTACTCAACTTTACACCTTGCAATACAGGCAAGAACTCCTTCTTTGACTGTTCCATTTTGAATTACTTCAAAAATCTTGTCAAGGTATGTACTAATTGAAAAATCTTATCAAGTGTCTTGATCTATCTCTATAGATCTTGATGCCCAATATGTAAGCAGCTTCACCGAGGTCTATCTTTGAAAAACTCCTTTATGCTTTCCAGAAAATTCTACATCATTTTCGATCAACAATATGTCATTCACATATACTTATCAGAAAGGATGTAGTGCTCCCACTCACTTTCTTGTAAATACAGGCTTCACCGCAAGTCTGTATAAAACCATATGCTTTGATCACCTTATCAAAGCGTATATTCCAACTCCGAGATGCTTGCACCAGTCCATAGATGGATCGCTGGAGCTTGCACACTTTGTTAGCACCTTTAGGATTGACAAAACCTTCTTGTTGCATCATATACAACCCTTCTTTAAGAAATCCATTAAGGAATGTAGTTTATGACATCCATTTTCCAGATTTCATGAAATTTGGCAATTGCTAACATGATTCGGACAGACTTAAAGCATTCATACGAGTAAGAAAATCTCATCGTAGTCAACATCTTGAACTTGTCAAAAACCCTTTCTGACAAGTCGAGCTTTCTAGATAGTAACACTACTATCAGCATCTGTCTTCCTCTTGAAGATCCATTTTATTCTCTATGGCTTGCCGATCATCGGGCAAGTCCACCAAAGTCCATACTTTGTTCTCAAACATGGATCCTATCTCAGATTTCATGGCCTCAATCCATTTTGCGGAATCTGGGCTCATCATCGCTTCCTCATAGTTCGTAGGTTCGTTATGGTCAAGTAACATGACCTCCAGAACAGGATTGCCGTACCACTTGCTACCTATTGAGCATGCGTTGGTTTTCCCTTGAAGAGGAAAGGGTGATGCAGCAAAGTAGCGTAAGTATTTCCCTCAGTTTTTAGAACCAAGGTATCAATCCAGTAGGAGACAACGCACAAGTCACCTGGTACCTGCACAAACAATCAAGAACCTTGCAACCAACACGATAAAGGGGTTGTCAACCCCTTCATGGTCACTCGCAAAAGTGAGATCTAATAAAGATAGTAAAGTAAATATTTTTGGTATTTTTGTTGTATAGATTGGAAAGTAATGATTGCAAAATAGTAAACGAGATGCGATGTAAATAAAAGAGATGCAATATAATAAGAAAGAGACCCGGGGGCCATAGGTTTCACTAGTGGCTTCTCTCAAGATAGCATGTATTATGGTGGGTGAACAAATTACTGCCGAGCAATTGATAGAAAACCGCATAGTTATGAATATATCTAAGGCAATGATCATGAATATAGGCATCACGTCCGTGTCAAGTAGATCGAAACGATTCTGCATCTACTACTATTACTCCACACATCGACCGCTATCCAGCATGCATCTAGAGTATTAAGTTCATAAGAACAGAGTAACGCATTAAGCAAGATGACATGATGTAGAGGGATAAACTCAAGCAATATGATATAAACCCCATCTTTTTATCCTCGATGGCAACAATACAATACGTGCCTTGCTGCCCCTACTGTCACTGGGAAAGGACACCGCAAGATTGAACCCAAAGCTAAGCACTTCTCCCATTGCAAGAAAGATCAATCTAGTAGGCCAAACTAAACCGATAATTTGAAGAGACTTGCAAAGATATCAAATCATGCATATAAGAATTCAGAGAAGAACCAAATAATATTCATAGATAATCTTGTTCATAAATCCACAATTCATCGGATCTTGGCAAACACACCGCAAAAGAGTATTACATCAAATTTCTCTCCAAGAACATCAAGGAGAACTTTGTATTGAGAATCAAAGAGAGAGAAGAAGCCATCTAGCTAATAACTATGGACCCGAAGGTCTGTGGTAAACTACCCACGCTTCATCGGAGAGGCAATGGTGTTGATGTAGAAGCCCTCCGTGATCGATTCCCCCTTCGGCAGATCGCCGAAAAAGGCCCCCAAGATAGCATGTCACGGGTATAGAAGGTTGCGGCGGTGGAAAAGTGGTTTCGTGGCTCTCTCAGATCAATCTAGGGTATAAGAGTATATATAGGCGAAAGAAGTACGTCGGTGGAGCTACAAGGGGCCCACGAGGGTGGGGGCGCGCCTACCCCCTGGACACGCCCTCCTGCCTCGTGGCCGCCTCGTAGAGTTCCAAACTTCTACTCCAAGTCTTCTGGATTGCTTTTGGTCCAAGAAAGATTATCGTGAAGGTTTCATTCCGTTTTGACTCTGTTTGGCATTCCTTTTCTGCGAAACTCTAAAATAGGAAAAAAGCTGGCACTGGGCTCCGGTTGATAGGTTAGTCCCCAAAATAATATAAAAGAGCATATTAAAGCCCATTAAACATCCAAAACAGATAATATAATAGCATGGAACAATCAAAAATTATAGATACATTGGAGACGTATCAAGCATCCCCAAGCTTAATTCCTGCTCGTCCTCGAGTAGGTAAGTGATAAAAACAAAATTTTTGATGTGGAATGCTACCTATCATAATTATCAATGTAATTTTGTTTATTGTGGCATGAATGTTCAGATCCGAAAGATTCAAAACAAAAGTTTAATATTGACATAAAAATAATAATACTTCAAGCATACTAATAAATCAATCATGTCTTTTAAAAATAACATGGCCAAAGAAAGCTATCCCTACAAAATCATATAGTCTGGCTATGCTCTATCTTCATCACACAAAGTATTTAAATCATGCACAACCCCGATGACAAGCCAAGCAATTGTTTCATACTTTTGATGTTCTCAAACTTCTTCAATCTTCACGCAATACATGAGCGTGAGTCATGGACATAGCACTATAGGTGGAATAGAATGGTGGTTGTGGAGAAGACAGAAAAGGAGAAGATAGTCTCACATCAACTAGGCGTATCAACGGGCTATGGAGATACCCATCAATAGATATCAATGTGAGTGAGTATGGATTGCCATGCAACGGATGCACTAGAGCTATAAGTGTATGAAAGCTCAAAAAGAAACTAAGTGGGTGTGCATCCAACTCGCTTGCTCACGAAAACCTAGGGCATTTTGAGGAAGCCCATCATTGGAATATACAAGCCAAGGACTATAATTAAAGATTCCCACTAGTATATGAAAGTGACAACATAGGAGACTCTCTATCATGAAGATGATGGTGCTACTTTGAAGCACAAGTGTGAAAAAAGGATAGTAGCATTGCCCCTTCTCTGTTTTTCTCTCAATTTTTTTATTTGGGCCTTTCTCCTTTTTTATGGCCTCTTTTTTCTCTTTTTTTACTTTTTTGTCCGGAGTCTCATCCCGACTTATGGGGGAATCATAGTCTCCATCATCCTTTCCTCACTGGGACAATGCTCTAATAATGAAGATCATCACACTTTTATTTACTTACAACTCAAGAATTACAACTCAATACTTAGAAAAAAATATGACTCTATGTGAATGCCTCCGGTGGTGTACCGGGAAGTGCAATGAATCAAGAGTGACATGTATGAAAAATTTATGAAGGTGGCTTTGCCACAAATACGATGTCAACTACATGATCATGCAAAGCAATATGACAATGATGAAGTGTGTCATAATAAACGGAACAGTGGAAAGTTGCATGGCAGTATATCTCGGAATGGCTATGGAAATGCCATAATAGGTAGGTATGGTGGCTGTTTTGAGGAAGGTAAATGGTGGGTTTATGGTACCTGTGAAAGTTGCGCGGTACTAGAGAGGCTAGCAACGGTGGAAGGGTGAGAGTGTGTATAATCCATGGACTCAACATTAGTCATAAAGAACTCACATACTTATTGCAAAAATCTATTAGTTTTTGAAATGAAGTACTATGCGCATGCTTCTAGGGGGATAGATTGTTGGGAAAATACCATCGCTCGTTCCCGACCGCCACTCATAAGGAAGACAATCAAAAAATAAATCATGCTCCGACTTCATCACATAACAGTTCACCATACGTGCATGCTACGGGAATCACAAACCTTAACACAAGTATCTCTCAAATTCACAACTACTGAACTAGCATGACTCTAATATCACCATCTTCATATCTCAAAACAATCATAAGGAATCAAACTTCTCATAGTATTCAATGCACTTTATATGAAAGTTTTTATTATACCCATCTTGGATGCCCATCATATTAGGACTAATTTTATAGCCAAAGCAAATTACCATGCTGTTCTCAAAGACTCTCAAAATAATATAAGTGAAGCATGAGAGATCAATAATTTCTATAAAATAAAACCACCACCATGCTCTAAAAAGATATAAGTGAAGCACTAGAGCAAAATTATCTAGCTCAAAAGATATAAGTGAAGCACATAGAGTATTCTAATAAATTCCGATTCATGCGTGTCTCTCCCAAAAGGTGTGTACAGCAAGTATGATTGTGGTAAACTAAAAAGCAAAGACTCAAATCATCCAAGACGCTCCAAGCAAAACACATATCATGTGGTGAATAAAAATATAGCCTCAAGTAAAGTTACCGATAGACGAAGACGAAAGAGGGGATGCCTTCCGGGGCATACCCAAGCTTAGGCATTTGGTTGTCCTTGAATTTTAACTTGGGGTGCGTTGGGCATCCCCAAGCTTAGGCTCTTTCCCCTCCTTATTCCAAAAATCCATCAAATCTTTACCCAAAAACTTGAAAACTTCACAACACAAAACTTCAACAGAAAATCTCATGAGCTCCGTTAGTATAAGAAAATAAACCACCACGTAAGGTACGGTAATGAACTCATTATTTATTTATATTGGTGTTAAACCTACTGTATTCCAACTTCTCTATGGTTCATACCCCCCGATACTACTCATAGATTCATCAAAATAAGAAACAACACACGAAAAACAGAATCTGTCAAAAACAGAACAGTCTGTAGTAATCTGATTTGTTCGAATACTTCTGGAACTCCAAAAATTCTGAAATAAATTGGTGGACGTGAGAAATTTTTATATTAATCATCTGCAAAAATAATCAACCTAAAATAACTCTCTAGTAAAAAATGGCAGCTAATCTCGTGAGCGCAAAAGTTTTTGTTTTTTACAGCAAGATCGCAAAGACTTCACCCAAGTCTTCCCAAAGGTTCTACTTGGCACAAACACTAATTAAAACATAAAACCACATCTAAAAAGAAGCTAGATGAATTATTTATTACTAAATAGGAGCAAAAAGCAAAGAACAAAAATAAAATTGGGTTGCCTCCCAACAAGTGCTATCGTTTAACACCCCTAGCTAGGCATTGATAATTTCGATGATGCTCACATGAAAGACAAGAATTGAAGCACAAAGAGAGCATCATATAGCATATGAAAAACACATCTAACTCTAACATACTTCCTATGCATAGGCATCTTATAGGCAAATAAATTATCAAGACAAGCAAAAACTAGCATATGCAAGAAAGAAGTGAGAAACAATAACAATCTCAACATAACGAGAGGTAATTTAGTAACATGAAAATTTCTACAACCATATTTTCCTCTCTCATAATAATTACATGTGGTATCATATTCAAATTCAACAATATAGCTCTCACATAACATATTTTCAACACGATCCACATGCATGTGAAGTTGACACTTCCAAAATAGTGGGATTAACATTAACTAAAGTCATCACCTCTCCAAACCCACTTTTATCAAAAATTTCATAAGACTGAACATTCTCCAAATATGTGGGATCTAAAGTTGACACTTTTCCAAACTCACTTTCTGTATTATTGCAAACATTATTATCAATCTCATATTCATCATGGGGCTTAAATAAATTTTCAAGATTGTAAGAAGAATCACCCCAATCATGATCATTGCAACAAGTAGTGGACATAACAAAACTAGCATCCCCAAGATTAGGGTTTTGCATATCATTAACAGAATTGACATTAATAGAATTTATAATAATATCATTGCAATCATGCTTTTCATTCAAGGAGCTATCGTGAATCACTTCATAAGTTTCTCCTTTCAACACTTCATCACAATTTTCAGATTCGCGAATTTCAAGCAAAAGCTTCATCATAATTGGATCTTTTAAAAAGATTAGCAAGAGGATGAGGATCCATAAAATAGATTTTCAGCAAGCGAAGACGCAAGCATATAGAAGGCACATGGCAACACAAGCAAACAAAAGATCTAACGAGAAAAAGACGAACGAAAAAGAGGGCGAATAAAACGGCAAATTTTTGTGAAGTGGGGGAGAGGAAAACGAGAGGCGAATGGCAAATAATGTAATGCGAGGGAGAAGAGTTTATGATGTGGTATGTCTTGACTTGGCATAGATCTCCCCAGCAACGGCGCCAGAAATTGGCAAGTTGACGGGAGATAAAATCTTGACTTGACTTGCCGTAAACCTCCCCGGAAACGGCGCCAGAAATCCTTCTTGCTACCTCTTGAGCATGTGTTGGTTTTCCCTTGAAGAGGAAATGGTGATGCAACAAAGTAGCGTAAGTATTTCCCTCAGTTTTGAGAACCAAGGTATCAATCCAGTAGGAGACAACGCACAAGTCACCTAGTACCTGCACAAACAATCAAGAACCTTGCAACCAACGTGATAAAGGGGTTGTCAACCCCTTCACGGTCACTCACAAAATTGAGATCTAATAAAGATAGTAAAGTAAATATTTTTGGTATTTTTATTGTATAGATTGGAAAGTAAAGATTGCAAAATAGTAAACGAGATGCGATGTAAATAAAAGAGATGCAATATAATAAGAAAGAGACCCTGGGGCCATAGGTTTCACTAGTGGCTTCTCTCAAGATAGCATGTATGACGGTGGGTGAACAAATTACTGCTGAGCAATTGATAGAAAAGCGCATAGTTATGAAGATATCTAAGGCAATGATCATGAATATAGGCATCACGTCCGTGTCAAGTAGATCGAAACGATTCTGCATCTACTACTATTAATCCACACATCGACCGCTATCCAGCATGCATCTAGAGTATTAAGTTCATAAGAACAGAGTAACACATTAAGCAAGATGACATGATGTAGAGGGATAAAGTCAAGCAATATGATATAAACCCCATCTTTTTATCCTCGCTGGCAATAATACAATACATGCCTTGCTGCCCCTACTGTCACTGGGAAAGGACACTGCAAGATTGATCCGAAAGCTAAGCACTTCTCGCATTGCAAGAAAGATCAATCTAGTTGGCCAAACTAAACCGATAATTCGAAGAGACTTGCAAAGATATCAAATCATGCATATAAGAATTCAGAGAAGAACCAAATAATATTCATAGATAATCTTGTTCATAAATCCACAATTCATTGGATCTCGGCAAACACGCCGCAAAAGAGTATTACATCGAATAGCTCTCCAAGAACATCGAGGAGAACTTTGTATTGAGAATCAAAGAGAGAGAAGAAGCCATCTAGCTAATAACTATGGACCCGAAGGTCTGTGGTAAACTACCCACGCTTCATCGGAGAGGCAATGGTGTTGATGTAGAAGCCCTCCGTGATCGATTCCCCCTCCGGCAGATCGCCGAAAAAGACCCCAAGATGGGATCTCATGGGTACAGAAGGTTGCGGCGGTGGAAAAGTGGTTTCGTGGCTCTCTCGGATCGATCTAGGGTATAAGAGTGTATATAGGCGAAAGAAGTATGTCGGTGGAGCTACAAGGGGCCCACGAGGGTGGGGGCGCGCCTACCCCTCTTAGGCGCGCCCTCTTGCCACGTAGCCACCTTGTAGAGTTCCAGACTTCAACTCCAAGTCTTCTGGATTACTTTCGGTCCAAGAAAGATCATCGTGAAGGTTTCATTCCGTTTGATCTCCGTTTGGTATTCCGTTTCTGCGAAACTCTAACAAAAAAAGAGAAACTGGCATTGGGCCTCCGGTTAATAGGTTAGTCCCAAAAATAATATAAAAGAGCATATTAAAGACCATTAAACATCCAAAATAGATAATATAATAGCATGAAACAATAAAAAATTATAGATACATTGGAGACATATCAAGCATCCCCAAGCTTAATTCCTGCTCGTCCTCGAGTAGGTAAATGATAAAAACAGAATGTTTGATGTGGAATGCTACCTATCATAATTATCAATGTAATTTTCTTTATTGTGGCATGAATGTTCAGATCTGAAAGATTCAAAATAAAAGTTTAATATTGACATAAAAATAATAATAATTCAAGCATGCTAATAAACCAATCATGTCTTTTCAAAATAACATGGCCAAAGAAAGCTATCCTACAAAATCGTATAGTCTGGCTATGCTCTATCTTCATCACACAAAGTATTTAAATCATGCACAACCCCAATGACAAGCCAAGCAATTGTTTCATACTTTTGATGTTCTAAAACTTCTTCAATCTTCACGCAATACATGAGCGTGAGCCATGGACATAGCACTATAGGTGGAATAGAATGGTGGTTGTGGAGAAGACAAAAAAGGAGAAGATAGTCTCACATCAACTAGGCGTATCAACGGGCTATGGAGATACCCATCAATAGATATCAATGTGAGTGAGTATGGATTGCCATGCAACGGATGCACTAGAGCTATAAGTGTATGAAAGCTCAAAAAGAAACTAAGTGGGTGTGCATCCAACTCGCTTGCTCACGAAAACCTAGGGCATTTTGAGGAAGCCCGTCATTGGAATATACAAGCCAAGGTCTATAATTAAAGATTCCCACTAGTATATGAAAGTGACAACATAGGAGACTCTCTATCATGAAGATGATGGTGCTACTTTGAAGCACAAGTGTGAAAAAAGGATAGTAGCATTGCCCCTTCTCTCTTTTTCTCTCATTTTTTTTATTTGGGCCTTTCTCCTTTTTATGGCCTCTTTTTTTATTTTTCGTCCGGAGTCTCATCCCGACTTATGGGGGAATCATAGTCTCCATCATCCTTTCCTCACTGGGACAATGCTCTAATAATGAAGATCATCACACTTTTATTTACTTACAACTCAAGAATTACAACTCAATACTTAGAAAAAAATGTGACTCTATGTGAATGCCTCCGGCGGTGTACCGGGAAGTGCAATGAACAAGAGTGACATGTATGAAAAATTTATGAAGGTGGCTTTGCCACAAATACGATGTCAACTACATGATCATGCAAAGCAATATGACAATGATGAAGCGTGTCATAATAAACGGAACGGTGGAAAATTGCATGGCAATATATCTCGGAATGGCTGTGGAAATGCCATAATAGGTAGGTATGGTGGCTGTTTTGAGGAAGGTAAATGGTGGGTTTACGGTACCGGCGAAAGTTGCGCGGTACTAGAGAGGCTAGCAACAGTGGAAGGGTGAGAGTGCGTATAATCCATTGACTCAACATTAGTCATAAAGAACTCACATACTTATTGCAAAAATCTATTAGTTATCGAAAAAAGTACTACGCGCATGCTCCTAGGGGGATAGATTGGTAGGAAAATACCATCTCTCGTTCCCGACCGCCACTCATAAGGAAGACAGTCAAAAAATAAATCATGCTCCGACTTCATCACATAACGGTTCACCATACGTGCATGCTACGGGAATCACAAACCTTAACACAAGTATCTCTCAAATTCACAACTACTCAACTAGCATGACTCTAATATCACCATCTTCATATCTCAAAACAATCATAAGGAATCAAACTTCTCAAAGTATTCAATGCACTTTATATGAAAGTTTTTATTATACCACTTGGATGCCCATCATATTAGGACTAATTTTTTAGCCCAATCAAATTACCATGCTGTTCTAAAAGACTCTCAAAATAATATAAGTGAAGCATGAGAGATCAATAATTTCTATAAAATAAAACCAACACCGTGCTCTAAAAAGATATAAGTGAAGCACTAGAGCAAAATTATCTAGCTCAAAAGGTATAAGTGAAGCACATAGAGTATTCTAATAAATTCCGATTCATGCGTGTCTCTCCCAAAAGATGTGTACATCAAGGATGATTGTGGTAAACTAAAAATCAAAGACTCAAATCATACAAGACGCTCCAAGCAAAACACATATCATGTGGTGAATAAAAATATAGCCGCAAGTGAAGTTACCGATAGACGAAGACGAAAGAGGGGATGCCTTCCGGGGCATCCCCAAGCTTAGGCTTTTGGTTGTCCTTGAATTTTACCTTGGGGTGCCTTGGGCATCCCCAAGCTTAGGCTCTTGCCACTCCTTATTACAAAATCCATCAAATCTTTACCCAAAAACTTGAAAACTTCACAACACAAAACTTCAACAGAAAATCTCATGAGCTCCGTTAGGATAAGAAAATAAACCACCACTTTAAAGTACTGTAATGAAATCATTACTTATTTATATTAGTGTTAAATCTACTGTATTCCAACTTCTCTATGGTTCATACCCCCCGATACTACTCATAGATTCATCAAAATAAGTAGCAACACACGAAAAACAGAATCTGTCAAAAACAGAACAGTCTGTAGTAATCTGATTTGTTCGAATACTTCTGGAACTCCAAAAATTCTGAAATAAATTGGTGGACCTGAGGAATTTTTATATTAATCATCTGCAAAAATAATCAACCTAAAATAACTCTCTAGTAAAAAATCGCAGCTAATCTCGTGAGCGCAAAAGTTTTTGTTTTTTACAGCAAGATCGCAAAGACTTCACCCAAGTCTTCCCAAAGGTTCTACTTGGCACAAACACTAATTAAAACATAAAACCACATCTAAAAAGAATCTAGATGAATTATTTATTACTAAATAGGAGCAAAAAGCAAAGAACAAAAATAAAATTGGGTTGCCTCCCAACAAGCGCTATCGTTTAACACCCCTAGCTAGGCATTGATAATTTCGATGATGCTCACATGAAAGACAAGAATTGAAGCACAAAGAGAGCATCATATAGCATATGAAAAACACATCTAAGTCTAACATACTTCCTATGCATAGGCATCTTATAGGCAAATAAATTATCAAGAAGCAAAAACTAGCATATGCAAGAAAGAAGTGAGAAACGATAACAATCTCAACATAACGAGAGGTAATTTAGTAACATGAAAATTTTTACAACCATATTTTCCTCTCTCATAATAATTACATGTGGGATCATATTCAAATTCAACAATATAGCTCTCACATAACATATTTTCAACACGATCCACATGCATGTGAAGTTAACACTCTTCCAAAATAGTGGGATTAACATTAACTAAAGTCATCACCTCTCCAAACCCACTTTTATCAAAAATTTCATAATACTGAACATTCTCCAAATATGTGGGATCTAAAGTTGACACTCTTCCAAACCCACTTTCAGTATTATTGCAAACATTATTATCAATCTCACATTCATCATGGGGCTTAAATAAATTTTCAATATTGTAAGAAGAATCACCCCAATCATGATCATTGCAACAAGTAGTGCACATAGAAAAACTAGCATCCCCAAGCTTAGGGTTTTGCATATCATTAACACAACTCACATTAATAGAATTTATAATAATATCATTGCAATCATGCTTTTCATTCAAGGAGCTATCGTGAATCACTGTCGGTGGGAACGACACCTATGGGATCATTGGAATCCCTTCTACGGTCGGCGGGCGTGGTGTTGTGAGAAGAGCAGGTCCAGGAGCCAGCACAAGGATCGTTTACCCAGGTTCAGGCTGTGAGGATGCGTAAAACCCTAGTCCTGCTTTGGTGGATGTATTGAGTGTTCTTGAGCTTTCGAACTAGCTATGGTGGCTGTGTAGTTCCAAAAAGCCGAATCCCTCTCCTGGTCGCCTCGGGCCTCCTTTTATAGGGAAAGGGGTTGCCACAGTGGCACACAGGAGATGGAAAGGCCTATAGTGCGCGAGCTTATCGCACGGCATTACGAGACGAAGTGCATTAAATGCGCTACATAGGTGTCCATTAGCTTTATCGGGGACGGGAACGAGGCCCGTCCCGTCCGTCGTCGCCTTGCCTTGCTTCGACACGCGCCCAGGCCAGCGATGCATGCGGTGCCATGTAGGCAGGCAGGCAGCTGAGGTGGCGCGGTGGTAGGGTCTTCACGAAGATCTGCATGCCACCACGCAGGTGCTTGCCGAGTTGGCGTAGAGGCCGCCCGTCGCCACGCAGGTGCCTGCCCAGCTGGTTGAGCTAGCGGCGGCTTGGGGACGGCGGTGGAGCCTTGGCTAGTGCGGGCCTGGCAGTGGCCCAGCTGGCGCCCTCGGCAAGGGCCTTGCCGGGGGCCCGGCAAGGGTCCTGCCGTGGCGTTGCAGCTGCCCCCGGCAAGGCGCTTGCCGGGGGTCTTGTGGACCTCCTCGGCAAGGATCCCGCTGAGGGTCGCCGTCTTCTAGTCCTCATCTGATCTCATATGTTTATGATCTTGACGAAGATCTACATGGCACCACGGAGGCGCCTCCCGAGCCCTGGTCCCAATGTAGTTGGCTGGGTTGGGACCCGTGGGCTCAAGGGTGGCTCGCTCTGCTGGCGTTGGGCTTGCCCCCGCCCCCCCGACAAGGCTCTTGTCGGGGCTGCTGAGGCTGCCCCGGCAAGGGTCTTTCCGGGGGAGCCTGCTTCGCCCTTCTGTCCTTTATGTTCTTGGTCTGGGTGTTGCCTCTGAGCTCCTTGTGCCTTTGGCTTCAGTCCGGCTTCCCTCTCCTGCCCCGCTTAGTGTGGTCGTGGGCGCGGCTCCGACTGTCCATGCACAAGTAAAGGGGTAAAAAGGAGCACCCCTACTTTTGTACACCGACAGAAGCCCCCGGGCCTGGGCCACACATAAGCGCGACACGTTGTTGGGCTAGGCCCAAAACGGTGCGCGGGCAGTCGGGGCGGATTTTCACCGCAGTAATTTCTCGTCCGCCGCGCTTCCCCATGACCTGCGCGCGACATGGAGGGTCGCACATGACGTGGGGGTCATGCGTGGGGCGGTTTCCACATGCATGCGTCACATCGTGGTAAAGAGGAGGCTCGCGCCTTCCCCATAAAAAGAGGGAGGTGTGGAGGCGCGGCTCATTTACTGGGTGACTCGGGTCGCCGTCTTCAAGGCGTCCACGCCCCATGATCACGGGGAGGGGAACGGTCGCCTCACCCGTCCTTTCGATCCTGCTCGCTCGCCACGCGTCCTCCATGCAAGTGGCAGGCGGTGGAGGCGGGAAACCAGGCCGTCGCTGATTGGGGCAGCGGGTCGGTCCTGATTCCCTCTGCCCCCGATGGCTGGATTGGCTGAGTGGGGCGGCCGAGCCTCGACCCCGCCCCTTTATAAGGAGGGGGAGGGGGCTTCATCCCACATTCCTTCAGTATCCATCCTCCTCCACCTTTGCTCCTTTCCCGGCACCAAGATTCTCTCTTGATGCCTTCTGTTCTTCATACCTTGCCTAGGCGCTCTTTTTGCCCTCCTGCCGCCTTGTTCTACCTTCTGAGGAGAGGGACAAGAAAGGGATTACGGGCACCTTATCTGTTTTTACTTTGTAAGCCCGCGGGCACTTGTTAATTTTAAGACTTGTAATCCCCTTGCTCATGTTTTTAATTCCGTAAGAACTATACCTGTATGGGATGTTTTTAATGAAAAAGGGTGCTTGTCGGGTTCTTTGTGCATGAGCGAGGCCCACGCCAAGGATGAATCCTTGTTATTTTTAAGATAAACATTGTTGCCCGGCAACAGGCCTTGCCGTCTCCCCACTTCAGTCGACCATTCTCGCGCTCTTGGCGGAGGTAGGAGCGAAGTAGAGTTAGGCCCCTCGTTCATCTCCTCGCCACCGCGACTACTACCAAATTCCGATCCAGGAGGTAGCTCTTGGGTACAGGAAAGGGGGAGCATGGTGGTTTTAAGAACATGAACGAGGTTTCCAATGTCCCAGTTCTATACAGAAACACATAACAGGGGGATGAAAGACTTATCTGAATCTGCATCCCCCGGCAACCTTGGCTTGCCGTGGTTGGATCCTTGTATCTTCAGCCCCAGGCAGTCTTGGCCTGCCGGGGTCAGAGCGCCGGTTCGTTCTCTTTTTTCCAAGCGGCCCAGCAGAGGTGTCCGCGTGCCCTGCGAACCAAAGAGAACAGAAAGACACACATTCGACCTCTAGGCTAGGGGTTAGTCACTGCGTAGCACTATCAACCCTAACCAAGGGAGAGACTTAACCTAGCATGCATGCTATAACTTAGGGCGCCAGCGCTTTGTTTATTTATGCTCAGGGCCTGTGCCTGGCTTTGTACAGAGGGTTACATGCCTTGCCGGCAAAGCTTGTACAAAAGGTGGCTTGCCGGGAAGCCCGGCAAGCCGCGTCTCATGGGTAAAACTTGTGAAGATGCTCGATGTTCTAGGAGTTGCTCACTGGGATAGCATCTTCGATCTCCAGGCGGACTGCGCCGGGCCTGGTGAGTCGTATTACCCGATAAGGGCCTTCCCACTTCGGCGTCAACTTGTTGGAATTCTTGGCCGACTGAACGCGCTGAAGAACAAGGTCGCCTTCCTCAAAGCTTCAGGCATGAACCTTGCAGCTATGGTAGCGGCGCAAGGCTTGCTGGTTGCGTGCTGCTCTCACAGCCGCCCGAAGACGATCTTCCTCAAGAAGCGTTGCGTCATTTTGCCGCAACTTCTCTTGCTCAAGCTCGTCGTAAGCGAGCACTCGAGGTGACCTGTATATGAGTTCCGTGGGGAGAACTGCTTCTGCCTGATATACTAGGGAAAAGGGTGTCTGGCCGGTGGCTCGATTTGGCGTCGTCCTGATCGACCAAAGAACCGTCGGCAACTCATCAATCCAGCGCCTTCCGCTCTTGTGCAGCCTGTCAAAAGTCTTCGTTCTCAGGCCTTGCAACACTTCAGCATTTGCCCTCTCCGCCTAGCTGTTGCTCCGGGGGTGTGCCATGGAAGCAAAACAGACCTTGCTGCCGAGTTCTTGGATGTATTGCAAGAAGGTGTGGCTTGTGAACTGCGTGCCGTTGTCGGTGATCACTCTGTTTGATACACCAAAATGGCAGACTAGCCCTTTGAAGAACTTGACGGCTGACTGTGATGTAACCTTCCTCACTGCCTCCACCTCCAGCCACTTTGTGAACTTCTCGATTGCGACATACAAGTACTCAAAGCCCCCGACAGCGTGAGGGAAAGGGCCCAGTATGTCGAGCCCCCAGACCGAAAACGGCCAGGAGAGAGGGATTGTTTGAAGGGCTTGAGCTGGTTGATGAAGCTTCTTTGAATGGAACTAGCACGCTTCACACCTGGTTACTAGTGCCGTCGCATCCTGGAGGGCGGTGGGCCAGAAGAAGCCTTGCCGGAATGCCTTGCCGGCAAGGGCCCTCGACCCTATGTGGGAGCCACATATGCCTCCATGTATCTCTGCCAACAGCTCCAGTCCTTCCTCCCGAGGGATGCACTTCAATTTCACACCATTCGGTCTTTTTCTGTACAGGACGTCATCGACGAACTGGTACAAGGCAGACCGATGGGCTACTTTTTCCACTTCTTCCTGCTCCTCAGGAAGTTCCCCTGTCTGGAGGAAACAGACAGTATGTTGTGCCCATGCCGGAGCCTGGGGCTCGAGGGCAAGGACCAAAGGCATCTCTTCCGCCATGGGGGCAGCCGTCTCTACGGCCAGGGCTTGGCGCCCTGCCGGAGCCACCTGCCCCTTGGCGGGCTCAGAATCCGCGGCGACCCCCTTGCCGGCAGCCCCTGGAGGCTCGGCGGGAAAGTACTTGCCGGGGCCTGATTTCCTCCGCTTGTTCTGCTCCGTTGATGGTTCGACGGATGGTTGAGTTAACCGGAGCAAAAAGGTACCTGGTTCCACAGGTAGCTTGAATGCAACGCGCTTTGATAGGTAGTCCGCGATGTCGTTTTTCGCTCGGGGAACGTGCTCCGCTTGTATACCGTCGAAGCGCTCCTCCAGCTTTCTCACCTCATCTATGTAGGCCTCCATCAACGGACTCTGGTAATCTTTATTGACTTGTCTGATGACAAGCTGTGAATCACCCCTGACGATGAGCTTCTTCACCCCGAGGTCTGCCGCGATCCTGAGACCGGCAAGCAGCCCCTCGTATTCAGCAGTGTTGTTTGTGGACATCTCCCTAGGAAAGTGCATCTGGATCACATACTTGAGGTGCTCTCCGGTGGGTGCGACAAGCAGCACACCGGCACCGGCGCCTTGCAGCGAGAAAGCCCGATCGAAGTACATGATCCAGTCGCGACTTGCTTCCTTGCCGGGGAGAGCGGTCTCCTGGATTTCTTCGTTGGGTGTAGAGGTCCATTCTGCAATGAACTCCGCCAAGACTCTGCTCTGGATCGTTGAAGTACTTTCAAACTTCAACCCAAAGCCTTACAACTCCAAGGCCCACTCCACAATCCTTCCGGTTGCATCTGGGTTGTGCAGTATCCGTTGCAACGGGAGGCGGGTGACGACAGTGATCTCGTGGGCTTGGAAGTAATGATGCAGCTTCCTCGAGGCCATAAGGAGGCCGAAGAGCAATTTCTGCACACCGGAGTACCTTGACCTGGCCCCCTGCAAGAGGGAGCTGACAAAGCAAACCGGGTGCTGCATCATCTTCTTCTTCTGCACCACTTCACTTGGCTGCGCGGGCACTGCCCCGATGGCGTAAAACTCTACCGGGGGCCTTGCCTTGTCGGCACCAGGCCCTGCCGGGGGAATCTCTGGCTTGCCATCCACCGGTCCTGTAGTTGCCACTGCCTCTTCGTCGACCTCCCTCTGCGCCACTAGTGCGGCGCTGACCACTTGATTCGTTGCCACCAGATACAGCAGCAACGGTTCTTGTGGTTTAGGCGCAACCAGTATTGGCCTGGAGGAAAGGTATTTCTTCAGATCCTGCAACGCTGCCTCGGCCTCTGGGGTCCACTCCATTGGGCCTGCCTTCTTCAAGATTTTAAAAAAGGGAAGGGCACACTCAGCGGACTTGGAGATGAATCTGCTCATGGTGGCAACGCAGCCAGTGAGCCGGCGCACATCCTTGATCCGCTTGGGTGCCTCAATCTGTTTGATAGCCTTGATCTTGTCTGGGTTTGCCTCTATCCCACACTGCGACACAAAGAATCCGAGAAGTTTGCCAGACAGAACGCCGAAGACACACTTCTCAGGGTTCAACTTGAGGTTGATCCTGCGCAGGTTTGCAAACGTCTCTTCTAAGTCTTGTACAAGAGTTGCCTTGTCCTTGGTTTTGACCACTATGTCATCCATGTATGCTTCCATATTTCTATGTAGCTGGGGTTCAAAACCAATTTGGACCGCTCTTGCAAACGTTGAGCCAGCGCTCTTCAACCCGAAAGGCATCCATAAAAAGCAATACGTACCACATGGGGTGATGAATGCTGTCTTCTCTTCATCTTCTCTCGTCATGAAGATCTGGTGGTAGCCTGAGTAGGCGTCGAGGAATGACAACAGATCACACCCGGCCGTGGAATCAGCAACCTGGTCGTTGCGCGGCAATGGGAAGGGGTCCTTAGGACAAGCCTTATTGATATATGTGTAGTCAATACACAGTCTCCACTTCCCGTTCGCCTTGCGCACCACCACCGGATTGGCCAACCACGTTGGATGGAGTACTCCCCTCACCAAGCCTGCTGCTTCCAACTTCCTGATCTCTTCCCTGATAAACTCTTGCCTTTCCAGAGCCTGCTTCCTGACCTTCTGCTTGACGGGTTGCGCATGAGGACAGACAGCTAGGTGGTGCTCAATCACCTCCCTGGGAACACCGGGGATGTCGGATGCTTGCCATGCAAACACATCGACATTCGCCCGCAGGAAGGTGACAAGCGCGCCTTCCTATTTGCTGTCAAGGGTGGAGCTTATGGTGAAAGCCCCTCCCGTGCCATCCTCCCTAACGGACACCTTCTTGGTCTGCGGTGGCGCAGCTCTGGATTTCTTGCTCTTGCCGGTGGAGCTCTCTGGCACGTCCTCGACGGTAGCACAACACTCCGAAGAGGTGCGCATGCTGGAGTGGGTGCGAGAGGTCTTGCCGGGCTTCTTCTTTCCTCCCCGGGCTTCAGCGGTAGGAGCAAGTGCCTTGGTTGCAGCTGCTGCAACTGCTTCCCGGTAGAGTAAGCCGGTGCAGATCAACGCATCCTTCTTGTCGCAGGGGAAGGTGATGATGGTCATCAGCCCAGGCATCTTCAGCGTGTTGTAGGCGTAATGCGACGCTGCCATGAACTTGGCTAGTGCCGGGCGGCCGAGGATCCCGTTGTAGGGCAAGGGGATCTCAGCTACATCGAAGACAATCCTCTCCGTCCTGTAGTTCAACTCGCCTCCGAACGTGACAGGCAATGTGATCTTCCCCTTCGGCTGGCTTCTTCCCGGGTTGACCCCTTCAGATATGCCCGTCTCCTCAAGGTCTCCGTCGGGAATTTGCAGCCTCTTGATCACAACGGGCGAGATTAAGTTCAGACCGGCCCCGCCGTCAACCAGCATCTTGTTCACCTTGAGGTTGCGTATTGTTGGTGAGACCAACAACTGCAAACACCCGACCGCAGTGGTGCGATCAGGGTGGTCCTCGGCGTCAAAGATGATGGGCATGCTGGACCACTTCAGCGGCTTCTAAGCGTCGAACGATGGCTCCACTGCTGTGATCTCACGCGCCCAATGCTTGAGCTGGTGGTGAGAAGTATGCAGCGAGGCACCACCATCGACGCACATGGCCTCCGTAGCCTTCTGAAACTCTTGCTCGCCGGACTCGTCATCCTCGTCATGATCATCGTCTTCTTGCTTCTTGTCACGGCCCCGAGCGGGCCTTTCTTGCTGGTTCTCCTTGCCGCGACGGCCTCCCTTGCCGCCACGCTTCTTGCCGGATCCTTCGGCACCGTCTTGACCCTTCTCCTTGTCCCGCCTCTCATACTCGGCCTTTTGCTTTTCGCCCAGCAGCTCGACCTGTCGGCAGTTCTGGAGGTCGTGGCCCTTGGTGCGATGGATCTTGCAATACTGCTTGTCGGAGCCCCCCGGCTTGTCGGCAGCCGCCAAGGCCCGGCAAGCGGCGCACCTGGCAATTTCCTTGCCGGGGTCGTCTTCCTTGGCCCTCTTGGCAGCGCCGGTGCTGTCAAATCCCTCGACGGCAAGCACGGTCTTGCCCTTGCGTTTCCTGTTGCGACGCCGGCCCTTCTTCGTCGGGGCGGCAGTGTCTTCATCAGTAGAGTTGGTTTCCACGCCGGCGTCCTCGCCGGGGTACTCCTTCCCTCTTCGGCCCAGGCGCACCTATCGGCCAGAACATAAAGTTCGGCCACATCCTTAACCTTGTTCATCGCCAGCTCTTCGCGCATCTTGCGGTTGCGCATGTTCTGATGGAACACGCTAATCACGGCGGCGGGATGAACATCGGGGATGTTGTACTGCACCCGGCTGAATCTCTGGATGTACTTGCGTAGGTTTTCCCCTTCCTTCTGGGGAATGATATGCAAATCACTGGCCTGGCCATGAGCTTGGGGACCTCCAGCGAAGGCACCAACGAACCCATGGCACAGATCCGACCAAGAAGAAATGGAATCTGCCGGCAAGTGCATCAACCAAGACATGACATTGGGCTTCAGTGCCAACGGGAAGTAATTGGCAAGCACCTTGTCGTCGCGAGCTCCGGCAGCTTGCATCGCGATGGTGTAGATGCTGAGGAATTCTGACGGATGGGTCTTGCCGTTGTACTTCACGCCGACGTCGGGCTTGAACATGCGGTGGGACAGCCACTGGAACTGCCGCAGCTCTCGGGTAAAGGCTGGGCAACCCATCTCGTCAGGTAGGCCGCCGGAGCCCCCCGGTGCTGGGTGGTCTATAGCGGGTCCCACCCTCTTATCCGACTGGTGGCGTGTATCACGCCGGCGCTCGATAGTGGTTCGTGCATCTTCGTGGGCTCGTTCTCGAAGAACTTGGCGCTAGTCGCGATGGGTCCGTGGGTCGGACGATGCTATGGAAATGTTATCACATGCGTCGTCACGACGGATCGACACCGGCCGCAGCTGGCTCAGGGGAGGAGAGTGTACTATGGCTGCAGCTCCCTCGTTCCTCCCACCGCTGGCATGTGGTGGCTCGACGGAGAGCCGGCCCGAGGTCCCCGCCGGTCGCGGATCATCTTTATTGGCGACGACGACGAGGCTCCAGATGGTCGCTCTCCACTCGTCGAGCTTCTCCGCAGCAGGAGGAAAGTCGAGGAGCAACTGCGCGCGCGCCAAGGCTTCTGCTCGCGTGGGTGGTGGAGACAGCTGCGTGGACCGTGGCGCGCTTCGACTTCTAACCACGTTAGAAAGAGCTCTATCACGGCCTAGCGGCTGCGTGCCATTTTCGCCAGCACTTCGGCGGGCATACTGAACTCCTTCGTCCCGCGGACGATGCATAGGGCTCTTCCCACAGCGGTGTCCAGGGTCACCGGCATGGTGACGCTGCTCATCTCGCACACCATGTGAAGAGCGCACCGTGGGCACCGGGGTGGGCGTCTTGGAGGTCGCTGCGCCACCCGTAGGGGGTACAGCGACGCCCCTGGAGGGCCCCGCGCCGCCTGCGGGGGGCCCAGCCCCGTCTTTGGACCTGGCGACATGCGGGTCGTCCTCTGGCGCATGAACGACGCCGCTCGCCAGGCTCTGACTGCCGGGGCGATGCTGGTGCTCGCGGGCTGCGGCTTGGGTTCTGTCCGCGACCGGCCCGCTGTTCGCCCGTACTGGTGCGGGCCGCTCGGCTCCCGACGGGTCGATCGCTGTGATCGTCTTCTTCTTGGGAGCCATGGCGACGAAGAACTGCTAGGCTAACTGCTAGACCAGATTCTCACAACTGCACCCCCTACCTGGCGCACCAAAGATGTCGGTGGGAACGACACCTATGGGATCACTGGAATCCCTTCTACGGTTGGCGGGCGCGGGGTTATGAGAAGAGCGGGTCTAGGAGCCAGCACAAGGATCGTTTACCCAGATTCGGGCCGCGAGGATGCGTAAAACCCTAGTCCTGCTTTGGTGGATGTATTGAGTGTTCTTGAGCTTTCGAACTAGCTATGGTGGCTGTGTAGTTCCAAAAAGCCGAATCCCTCTCCTGGTCGCCTCAGGCCTCCTTTTATAAGGAAAGGGGTTGCCACAGTGGCACACAGGAGGTGGAAAGGCCTACTGTGCGCGAGCTTATCGCACGGCATTATGGGACAAAGTGCATTAAATGCGCTACTCAGGTGTCCATTAGCTTTATCGGGGACGGGAACGACGCCTGTCCAGTCCGTCGCCTCCTTGCCTTGCTTCGACACGCGCCCAGGCCAGCGATGCATGCGGTGCCATGTAGGCAGGCAGGCAGCTGAGGTGGCGCGGTGGTAGGGTCTTCACGAAGATCTGCATGCCACCACGCAGGTGCTTGCCGAGTTGGCATAGAGGTCGCCCGTCGCCACGCAGGTGCCTGCCCAGCTGGTTGAGCTAGCAGCTGCTTGGGGACGGCGGTGGAGCCTTGGCTAGTGCGGGCCTGGCAGTGGCCCAGCTGGCGCCCTCGGCAAGGGTCCTGCCGTGGTGTTGCAGCTGCCCCCGGCAAGGCACTTGCCGAGGATCTTGTGGACCTCGTCGGCAAGGATCCCGCCGAGGGTCGCTGTCTTCTGGTCCTCATCTGATCTCATATGTTTATGATCTTGACGAAGATCTCCATGCCACCACGGAGGCGCCTCCCGAGCCCTGGTCCCAATGTAGTTGGCTGGGTTGGGACCCGTGGGCTGAAGGGTGGCTCGCTCTGCTAGCGTTGGGCGTGCCGCCCCGGCAAGGCTCTTGCCGGGGCTGCTGAGGCTGCCCCGGCAAGGGTCTTGCCGGGGGAGCCTGCTTTGCCCTTCTGCCCTTTGTGTTCTTTGTCTTGGTGTTGCCTCTGAGCGCCTTGCGCCTTTGGCTTCTCTCCGGCTTCCCTCTCCTGCCCCGCTTAGTGTGGTCGTGGGTGCGGCTCCGACTGTCTGTGCACAAGTAAAGGGGTAAAAAGGAGCACCCCCTACTTTTGTACACCGACAATCACTTCATAAGTTTCTTCTTTCAACACTTCATCACAATTTTTAGATTCACGAATTTCAAGCAAAACCTCATAAAGATAATCTAGTGCACAAAACTCACTAGCAATAGGTTCATCATAATTGGATCTTTTAAAAAGATTAGCAAGAGGATGAGGATCCATAACAATAGATTTCCAGCAAGCGAAGATGCAAGCATATAGAAGGCACATGGAAACACAAGCAAACAAAAGATCTAACGAGAAAAAGGCAAACAGAAAAGAGGGGCGAATAAAACGGCAAATTTTTGTGAAGTGGGGGAGAGGAAATCGAGATGCGAATTGCAAATAATGTAATGCGAGGGAGAAGAGTTTATGATGGGTACCTGGTATGTCTTGACTTGGCGTAGATCTCCTTGGCAACGGCGCCAGAAATTGGCAAGTTGACGGGAGATCAAATCTTGACTTGACTTGGCGTAAACCTCCCCGGCAACGGTGCTAGAAATCCTTCTTGCTGCCTCTTGAGCATGCGTTGGTTTTCCCTTGAAGAGGAAAGGGTGATGCAGCAAAGTAGCATAAGTATTTCCCTCAGTTTTGAGAACCAAGGTATCAATCCAGTAGGAGACAACGCACAAGTCACCTAGTACCTGCACAAACAATCAAGAACCTTGCAACCAACGCGATAAAGGGGTTGTCAACCCCTTCACGGTCACTCACAAAATTGAGATCTAATAAAGATAGTAAAGTAAATATTTTTGGTATTTTTGTTGTATAGATTGGAAAGTAAAGATTGCAAAATAGTAAACGAGATGCAGTGTAAATAAAAGAGATGCAATATAATAAGAAAGAGACCCGGGGCCATAGATTTCACTGGTGGCTTCTCTCAAGATAGCATGTATTACGGTGGGTGAACAAATTACTGCCGAGTAATTGATAGAAAAGCGCATAGTTATGAAGATATCTAAGGCAATGATCATGAATATAGGAATCACGTCCGTGTCAAGTAGATCGAAACGATTCTGCATCTACTACTATTACTCCACACATCGACCGCTATCCAGCATGCATCTAGAGTATTAAGTTCATAAGAACAGACTAACGCATTAGGCAAGATGACATGATGTAGAGGGATAAACTCAAGCAATATGATATAAAACCCATCTTTTATCCTCGATGGCAACAATACAATACGTGCCTTGCTGCCCCTACTGTCACTGGGAAAGGACACCGCAAGATTGAACCCAAAGCTAAGCACTTCTCCCATTGCAAGAAACATCAATCTAGTAGGCCAAACTAAACTGATAATTCAAAGAGACTTGCAAATATATCAAATAATATTCATAGATAATCTTGTTCATAAATCCACAATTCATCGGAACTCGGCAAACACACCGCAAAAGAGTATTACATCGAATAGCTCCCCAAGAACATCGAGGAGAACTTTGTATTGAGAATCAAAGAGAGAGAAGAAGCCATCTAGCTAATAACTATGGACCCGAAGGTCTGTGGTAAACTACTCACGCTTCATTGGAGAGGCAATGGTGTTGATGTAGAAGCCCTCCGTGATCGATTCCCCCTCCGGCAGATCGCCGGAAAAGGCCCCAAGATGGGATCTCACGGGTACAGAAGGTTGCGGCGGTGGAAAAGTGGTTTTGTGGGGAGTTGCATAATCTCATAGTCAGATGAACATGTATAAGTCATGATGAAAGCAATAGCAATAAAACTAAACGATCATTATGCTAAGTACTAAGTTTCCAGTTAATACAATTCTAGCATGAATAATAAACATTGATCATGATATAAGGAAATATAAATAACAACTTTATTATTGCCTCTAGGGCATATTTCCTTCAGCCACCACTATCGGAGATGATTCAGGCGGATCCCTTGGTAGGGTATCCCTGTGAGGCGAGTAGATCAAAGGGGAAACATAAGACCATATTTACCCAAGTCCAGGCCCTCCTCACCAGGTAAACCCCCACTCGTGCTCATGTATATTGCGATTGGGGTGTACAAAATACATGTATTACCAAGGGATTCTAAATTATCTATCAACTAGCTTGGCCCCGAATTATATAAGATACTGCCCCCCCCCCAGGGTTACATGAATCTAGTCAGCTATTTCGATGAGGGGAGTCCTCCACAGATCCAACTTCCTTGTCTTGAATGGTAAGTATCGTGGTTTTGTCACGGCAGATGTCCTCGTGAAAGGACTAAGTTCTAAGACCATCAAACTAGGTGGTAGCTTGAATGGGGTTGATTGGAAACGGAGGACACAGGTTTACCCAGGTTCAACCCCTCACGGTCGATATAAAAGCCTACTCCTGCTTGATTGGTGTTGATGATGATCTTGATTACATGGATGCTCTTTCGCTACCTAGCGTTCGAGAGATTTTAACTTGTCCCTTTTTCGTCCCAGGAACTCCCCTTTATATAATAAGTTGAGTCCCTGGTTTTACATAAGACTCCGGGTCGTACTCTTAACCCGTATCCTACTCTAAATCTTGATGATCTTCTTGCTTTCCAAGTTAGGAAAACTTGCTTCCCTGGGCCTCCTTGTAAGCTGGCCCACAAGTGCTCATGTGAGAGTAGGCAACTTCGAGTCGGGTCCCGTTATTAGACCCTTGGTCTTTCTTCTTCTTGGCCAAGATCATTCGTGACCCGGCGATTGTGTGACTCCTAGAGCATGCTTAGAACAAATAAGTTTAGGGCCGGGTCACACTATGCTGGGTCTCGCCCGTGGGGAATATCCCCAACATTAGCCCACAATTTAGCTTGGATTTATTCATGATAAACTTCATCCTGTAAATAAGAATAGAAAACATAAAGGGTTGCATTCCGCGTCTTGATTCCTTTAGATCCGACATTTGATTCATTTCTTGAGTCTTGATCTCTCTATCTCTCTTTTACTGAACCTTTCGACCGGGTCACTATCCAAGATCCAAATGCTGACGGGTCTTAAATTCTTCCCACACTTGGCAATTTCATTGCTTCTCATCATCACATCATCTCATCTGCTCTAACACGTTTGCAAAATGATAACGAATCTTTATTGGGTGATGTAAAATCTTGTCAATGCAAAAATCGAGGAGGCATTTTCGAGAAAAAGTAACTACGGTGCTAGGGTTTCCCCTTTTTTTACCGTGATGCTTGGACCTTCCCCCGCTTATAAATATAATAGCGGGGCCCCAGATTCACTTTTACCCCGCCTCCTGAGCTCTTCTTCTACCTCTAGCTCTCGGAGTCCTCGCGCGTGCTTTGAGCCGTCGACCTTCATCAGTAGCTGAGTCTTCCCATCTTCTGCAGTCGTCGGCGGATCTCACCTACGTTCGTCGCGGACGCATCCGTGAAGTTGAGGAACCCCAACACTACAAAAAAATACACTTCCGTGATGATACGTGTTTGTCACAGTAGGTCGCTATTTTTTGTCATGCATGTACATCCATGACAATTTTATGATAGAATCAAGATAGTCTACCTGTGCTGTCGTAGAAGTGTTCCATGACATTACCAAAATTATCATCACGGAAGTGTCCACTTCCATGACGATAAATCGCGCGTCACAGAAGTGCTTTCGTCAAGGGTGACCGACACGTGGCATCCACCGTAACGGAACACCGTTAAGCTATCGGGTCCGGTTTTGGATCCGATAGCCCGCTAACAGCCCCGACCAATGGGGATTTTCCACGTGTAAAATCATCATTGGCTGGAGGAAACACGTGTCGGCTCACCGTTGGGACAGATGTCATCCACTCATTGGACAGAAGGCGCCTATGATAAGTCGAGACGTGGCACGGTCCAACAGAGGCCCATTCCTGTGAAAAGGCCGGCCCGTTTGACTTGGTCAAAAGTTGGCGGGCCAGCCCACGGAAAGCGTGTTAACGGCCTATTCGCATATAGCCCATTTACAACCCGCTAACCCAGGGCCCGTTACGACCTATCCGAATTAGGCCCAGTGGCGTCATCTGGGCAGTCCAATATGATTCCAGCCCATTTTAAGTTCCGGCCCATGTATGTCCCATGACGTCTTTCGGCCCAGATGAGGCCCTTTGTAACTCTTGGCCCATTAACGGCCCGTGGTGAAACTGGCCTGTAATGAACAGTGTATCACTTTATACCCATTAACGACCCATTAATCCATTGGGCCGTTTGCAGCCCATGTTATCTTTCGGCCTTCTCAGGGCCCATTTATTCTTGGGCTCATTTCCAGCATTCGGTTACTTACGGCCCGTTACTGCCATTTTCTGCTTGTGGGCCAAATTCAGCCCGTGGTTACAGTCGGCCCGTTTGTGGCCCGTTAATACGTTGGGCCGTTTTCATAGCGTCATCAAATACGGCCTATTAACGACGGCCCGTTATGGTCGGCCCATGAACGGACGACTCCAACTCTAGCCCATTTACGGCCATAATGCGGTCTGTTTTTGGCCCATGTTTGGCCAATCGATCATAGGGCCCGTCTAAGGCCCATTGATGATACGGCCCGTAGAAGGCCCATTGTTTCTACGGCCCGTAGGAAGCCTAGTGTCACTACAGTAAATATGTAGCCCATGGCCTGTTAAAGGCGGGAAACTACTATAGGTTTAGACCTGCTAATGGCCCAAGCTGATTATAGGCCCACGTTTTGGCCCATATGAGTAACGAGCTGGCCTGAAGACCGACAACACTGAGATCCACTGAACCTTACGGCCTAAATTACAGCATACCGACCAAAGAATAAACCTAGACTATACAACAAAGAAATTACGGCATATTAGGAATCAAAGTTTGCTACCCGGTGATAATAAAGTTTAACATGACCGCGGATTACATACACTGGGCATCAAAGGTCGCCACCAGTGCATATAAACGCTCCGACAAAAGAATATACAAAACTAAGAGCACTTTAGAAGGCATTAGACCTGGCAAGCTCGGGCCCCAGCAAGCAGCCAAACAAGCTGATGAGACCTCAGTTGTGTCAACGATAGATGCTTCATCCCTAGTTGTATGGCACCATAGTGCGCAAGGCAGTCCCCTGACATCTTCATTACATCTTTGACTTCAAGTCGGAGCTGAGCTGAAGCAAGCCTTTCCGCTTTAAGTTGAGACTGAAGAAGTCGAACTGATTGAGGCAGCGACTGCACAGAGATTTTCTCACACCTGCTGGTGAGTAGCTTCAACTCACTGTCTTCATCAAGACAGGACCTTGGGGTCATCTCGCTGTCCTCAAGATGGTTTGGCTCACTATCTTTCCTAAAGTTCTGCCTGGCATAAGAGATACGACTCTGAAAGAGAAACAAGGAGACACGTAACAGGTTTCACAATTATATAAGCAAATAAATGGATCTGTTCTGCATAAGGAACATGTTTTTACAACTACAATTTAAAACTGGTAGTTGTTGCAAACATCCAATCAGATGTAAACAGCAGTGGAGGAAATGATGCCTATCCAAATCTATACTAGAACAAAGTTTGAAGGCTTGAGAAGGATGAACTTACATTACATGTTAACACGGGCTGGACAAAGCCCTTCTCCATGTTGATGGAAAGATAATTCAATAAATTCCCCAAAGAAAATTCTTTATAAGCGTTGCCATTATTCTACATTTTGCAAAGAGTAAATATAGATCAAATAATATTGGAAGAAATAGAGGATAATGAAGCTCAGGTGCAGACTGATGATACATAATCAAATAGCAATTAATTAAGTACAGCGTTACAAGGCAAAAGGTACTGACAAGAGGAATGCAGACATCAACGTGTGCAGTGGCATTGGCTTTATTCAACATTTTGGTAAGAGTAAATGTAGATATGATAATTTGGAGAAAGTGGAGGGCAGGGCAGATAAGATGCAGACTAATGCTAGACAATCAACTATCTCGCGATGCATGTACAGTAATACCACCACCGTCCGTTATTAGTTGTCGCTCAAATGGATGTATCTAGCACTATTAAGTTCTAAATACATCCAATTGATCAACAATTAATTCGATACAGAGGGAGTACATGACAACAGGTACTTACATGAGCAATCCAAAACTTCATAACCATTGTGTTAATTCTACATTTATCTAAGAGTAAATATAGATCTTATAATTTCAAGCAAAGGAAGG
Organism: Triticum aestivum; assembly: GCF_018294505.1. Classification (NCBI taxonomy): domain Eukaryota; kingdom Viridiplantae; phylum Streptophyta; class Magnoliopsida; order Poales; family Poaceae; genus Triticum; species Triticum aestivum. The sequence continues at coordinate 358,357,510 of NC_057799.1, forward strand.
ATAAAGAAGCGAACATTTACAGTGATGCTACATAATCAAACAGCAATGAGTGTAAGTATGCTGACAAAGGGCAAGAGGTACTGACAAGAGCAATGCAGAGCCCAGTATTGTCGTGAGATCCTATGATCCTTTGAGCAAGGAGATTCATCTGAAATTAGTTTTCATACAAGAGAGAAGGTAAGGCACATGCAGAAATTTAGGAGTTCAAATTTTGAATTGATATCATAGACAGTACCTGACGCTGGGCTGTCAGCAGTTCTAATAGGGGTTTGGCCACTGGAGTAGGGGTAAAGTCTGTTACAGTTGGGCCTGTGTTTTCTGTGGCTGCTGATCTATCTGATTTAACAGGTATCACTACCTTTTCCAAATACCTAGTTTGTACTCCTTGAGGATCTGCAATCACCCTCTTCCTTTTGGACATCTATTACGAAAGAACAACATTTGACTGGAAAAACATAGTATGACGACACATGGAATAGGTACAGAAAATGGATAGGTATGGCATATACTCATATATGATGCTTAAACTAAGCAGATGGTGTAACAAAGTAGAAGTAATGCAAGAGGTCAGATGCAAAATATGTGCGACCAATACAACCTTGCCAAGTTAGAGCATGCACCTTGATGGGTGAATAAGATAGGTCATCCTCCACCATGCCAAGTTTGTTAGCCAGTGGATCGTTCCGCAATATTCCTCTCGTGCGCCCATTCTCATATTCATTTTGATAATGTTCAATACCTGACATGCATGAAAACATAAAAACAAGTGAGATTATCTTTGTAATGCAGAAGTGATTCTAATCCAATACTTCCTCCCTGTAAACCCCTTTGTGCTATCTCTGCAACTTCTAAGAGGTGCCATGCATGCTGTAATTTGGTGTGTGCATTAATATAATGTGGCCTACTACTCAAAATATGAGAGCTCCAGAAGTGATGATACTTCGCAGATGACAGCTTCAACATATAGTAAAGAAGAACAAGTCGACCTGACCTGACAGATTCAAAATATACTAAGGGAGAATAACTCGACCTGACCAGTCGACCGCAAGAGAAGAGGATCATCTTAAAGAAGAGCAGAAGAGCAAGCAGATTGAAGATATTACAAGTCTTTCTATACAATGTCGGTTGGCCACCCATGATGAACCAGAGCGCACAGAGAAATACTATTCCTTCCGGTCTCTCCATATGTGGCTCACATGCATTTCGAAACTAAAGTAGGAACATTTAGCTGACCAATTAAACATCTCTCAGTTTTACTAATATCAGCATAATATCAGATTTGAATTTGTACAACTAAGCTTGTTTAGCTCGATGGGTGGAGCAGTGCTATTACGACACGAACCACGTAGGCTGATCGTGGTCATCATAAAATGGGGAAACCGTAAGCATGATGAGTATAGTGTTGACCGTGGCAGTGGGATGGCAGATCTGAAGCTGCAAACCGCGCAAAGGGTAGTTAGCAACCGATATTTGCTTTGAAATAACAACTAAGATTTGGTATGAACAAGAAAGTACAGTCAACAAGTGACAAAGAAATGCAATTCTGCTGTCTCTCTATATGTCACGACATGCATTTGGAAACTCAAGTGGGACCTTTAGCTAACCAATTAAATGTGTCTGTTAACTAATATCAGTATCATATCACAATCATATTTGAACAACTAAGCTTTGGAATTTTGAGTGTTGTGTTGTTTAGCTTGAAGGGTGGAGTAATGCTAGTATGACAGAAAGCACCTACGCAGATCATAGTAGAGTAGATAAAAGGGGAAAACCCTAAGCATCAAGAGTAAAATCAGGAAAGTGGAACTAGCTGGACCAGTGGGTGGCGCACATGCTTTTCGAAACGAATATAGGAACATTAGGTGACCAATTAAACGTTCTCTGTTTTAGTAATATGAGCATCATATCAGATTCGTATTTCAACACGTAAGCTTTGGAATTATGAGTGGCATGTTGTTTCGCTTGATGGGTTGAGGTCTTGAGGAGCAGTGCTAGCACGACACGAAGCAGGGAAGCACCTACGATGATGGTAGTGAATATAAAGGGGGGAAACCATAAGCTTTACGAGTATAGTGACCGTGACATGGCGGATCTGAAGGTGCAAACCGGACAAAGCTACTTCGCAACCAATGTTTGCATTCAACTAGCCACTACGATTTGGTACGGACAAGAAAAGTACAGTAAACAATTTAAGATCTATTTTCCGGGTGAGATCAATAACTTAAGCACATATGGAAGAGTACCACCTCTCTTGCGACGCCGTGTAGGCCCCTGCTGATACGTTGAGGGTGTTGCGGGTGCGATGGCTGTCGGCGGCAGGGAAGAAGACTTTAGATGGCAGACGGCCGGGTTGGGGGATAAATCCTGTTGCCGTGGACGAGGCGGTCGTAGGAGCGGCAACGGCAAAGTGGACGACGGCGCCGATGAAGCGAGACGACACGATGAAAGGATCCTGGTCCAGCGCCGTGGATGAGAGACGTCCATCTCTTGCAGTGGACGACGGGGTAGGGGTAGAGGCTCTGGCAAGGTGGAGGATGGGGTGGCGGACGGAGGAGGCTGGCCGCAGTGGGGAAGTTGTCGTGGCGCCGACGGTGTATGAATGGGGAAATGGAGGGGGAGGGGGATCTCAAACTTTGGGACGCGCTTGTCTGAAATGTGGGAAAGTTACGAACTTATCCCCCATTTAAAATTTCGGACATCACGTCGGTTGGGGATAGGACGGTAATCTCGCATCTCCCAAATATTTGCCGGTAACGATTTCGGGCGAGGAGAGGGTGTTTTGCCGCTCACGGTTGGCGCCCACAGTGTATGAACGGGGCTGACAGGTAGGGCGGTTGTGTCACATCTGAGGGAAGTTACACATCTGCCCCTATTTAAAATATTAGCCTACATCGATTTCGGACGAGGAGAGTTTGTTTTGCCGCCCACCGTGGATGAATGGGGAAATGGAGGGAGAGACACATGTCTTTCGGACGAGCTTGAATCAAATGTGTTTTGGCGCCCACCGTGTCTGAATGGGCTCAGAGGCCATCGTGTCACGTCTGATTGAAGTTACTAGTCTACCCCTATCGACAGCAGTGTAAATCCGGTCGATAAGGATGTCAAGTGTCAGGGGTAGACAATAATTTCCATCTCGCAAACACTTGCTTCGGGCAGCCCACAAATGATAGTGGGTGTTTAGCCGCTTCATTCAGAACTTCGGAGAATTAGCATTCACGTTTGCCCTGGGCCCTGGCAACTAAATCCAAATCCAATTTTTATTCGATTACGAATATCCACAGATAATTCTACGTTTTGTTATTTATTTCTTCAAAACCACAACAAAGATTTATTCCACCTTTATATATGATTATGATTTAGAAATGCTGTGATCTTCGAATTCAGTAGGTTGGATACACTTTGAGTCAAACAGTTATTTCATCCAATACAATATGCTCACACGAGAAACAGTTCACCTTATGTCAATCATACAAGTACTGAGGATTACCTCGCCTAAAAAATTCGGATCATTACAACACATGGACAACATAGGGGGTCTTACAACATAATCCATTCAGAGACATGACACAACATGCAAGTACAATAATCTAATGACAATTTCAACTGCTATCTAAAGAAGAACTGGGATTACCCTGGGCTTCAGATAGCAGAAGCAGCAGGACCTCCTCCGTCTTCAAATGCAACATTCTTACTTCCTCCAATTCTTGGGTTGCTTGCATAATGCGTGCAGCTAATTGCATAATTTCCAGCTTCAAGATCGAGATTACCTCATTCATGGCAGCCACACCATCTCTTTCTGCCTCTAGTAGAGCCTCAAGAACTATAATATCTGTGCTCAGACTGCTCTCCGGCGGTGTTGCCTCTGAACTGCTACCATCTGGTAACATGGATGGCGCACTGCTTCCACAAATAGATTCTGGGGTTGTACATTGTGTCCTAGTGTGAACGGCATCCTGAAAGGTTTCCGCTGGACATAAGTAAGAGATAGTTATCGCATGATCCAGGCAGTAAGCTTACATGGTAAACGACATACGAATTATTGCCGAGCATGGCAAGCTATATTTAAATGGTTCGAAGCAGCATCAGCCGAAAAGAAATTAAAATGGTAAGATGAAACTAGGGATGTAAGTGGCAAATAAACGACATCCGCCAGTCCCATCTAGTTAGTTTTTGCTAGCTCCCTGGTTCATTTTCCTCAAAAAACAAAAACTCTTTTGAACTATCATACCACTAGTGGACTTTAATCGGGATTAAACGGGACCCAGTTGACATCCCTAGTTGAAAGGGAGTGTACCACCGCTAAGTTGCCAAGGCATCTAAGCAGTTGAAATAATCTGAGAAAGCACTTAACAGTGTGGCCTCATATAAACTACGAAGACAGTCTTGTGATGAAGTTCAGAGGAAAAGTTAAGGACTCAAATGAACTAGGCATGCATTTCTTTACGATAGTACAGCAGGCACTGCTGACATATTGGCCAACTCAGGTATAGCGTAACAAGTAACAAACAAGCATTCGAATCAAGCAATACAGCAAAGCAGACAACTGAACTATTTGTTATTCTGTAGGATTACAGGTTGAGGGCACAAGCCAAGAAAGCAGCCCACACGCATTACATTTCACATGTACTAAAACACACTGGCTTACCATATGTTGCTGTGAAGCCTCGCTGCTGTTGCAATGTTCTTTGAAGATATCGTCAGCATCCCGTGGTTGCAAATCTACTTGTTGTAGTTTATTCTGCACCCTCTATTTAGGTAAAATTAATTTTAATCGCATGCACTGGTTCGAATTGATCATCAATGGTTCATCTAAACTAATGAAAGAAGGGTGTGTGCATACACGACAATATATCTGCTTCCCTCTATTTTTATGCTTGTTCGAGGTGCCAGCCCCAAAAGAACAAATATTTTGCTTGATGGGGTTGGCAGCTCCATAATTAATAGAAGCATCAAATTAGTCATGCAACTTGGGAAGATCAAGAACACACAAAAAAGTAATGAACAGAGGCTCGTAGCAGTGATGTAATAGCTAGCATCAGAAAATGTAGGGTAAAACGAACAAAAACCAGCGGAACCACATGCTAGTTTGCTGATGTGTAATTAAGCATAGAGAACATGAAGCAGTCTGATGGAACCAACAGGTGGCATCAGAACAACACCATTATCATAAATATAGCATGCAAGAAGTAAAATAGTAGGCAGTGATATCTAGGAAGTACAGTAATACTTAGGACAAAACTAAAGCATATTAACTATATGTGCACTGGTATGTAATTTAGCACATGTAACATGTTCACTGCCAGAAGTATGGCCCTACAGGTGCAAGCAGAATAACGCGTCTCATGAAAAACTGAATGATGCCCTGAAGAAATTCAAAGGTGCGGTGCTTATGCTAAGAAAGTGAACGTAGGCGCCGGCCGTTGGATAATAGTACCTGATTCTCGGCGGCGTATGGGTATCGTTGGCATACTTGATAGCTAAGGATCGTCGATGGTGCTCGTGTTGCGGTTGAGTTTGGGCCGGTAGTCGCCGTCGCTGAAGCGGCTCCGGTGCTACGGTTGCGGCGCCTGTCGACATATAAGAAAGCTCATCTGTGGTAAGTGAACAGTTGCACTATAAAGAGAAAAACCGAAGGAGTACAGATCGAAATAACATGATGAGGCTGCGGCGTCGGTAAAGCAGGGCCGGTGGAGTTGAATATGGCGTCCGTGGAGCGGGTCCGGTGCAGTGGACGAAGGCTTCGGCGGGCGCGTTGTACAGTGCTTTCGGTGAGGCGGATCTGTTGCGGCGGACGAGGGCTTGTATGAAGGGCCAGCGAAGGGACGGACAAGGGAGTCAATGAAGGGCCTACACTGTGGTGGACGAGGGCGCCGGTTAAGCAGATCCGGTGCGGTGGACCATGATGGCAGTCAAGGAGATCTGGAGCGGTGTACAAGCCAGTCGCTAAAGCGGCTCCGATGAAGTGGTGAGTTGGCAATTGGGGGTTCCAAGGTGCGGAAGGTAGATCCGCCGGGGTGTGAGGTCCACCGCTGCGGCGGAGGACTAGATTCGGCGGCTTGCCATGGTTGGGGGAGGGGAGGGGAAGGGGAGGGGCTCTGGGGAAGAATGTTGGGGGCAAAGAGGGGAAAACAATGGAGTTACCAAAGCAGCCCTTTTCCGTTCATGTGGCAGGGGTAAAACAGGAATATCGCAGGGCTAAACTTTCGGGCGCGAGATATTTCGATGTGAGCGGGAAGTTTGAAAGCTTTTGGCGCCTGAAATTATATTCTGCTCTTGTACGGCCGACTATGATATCATGGCCGAGAATTTGTTTGTTTTGCACGCAAAAAAGGGCACGTTTTGAAAATCAATGTCTCCAACTTGAAACTTAGATTGTCCATTCAATTCAAATATGGATCATTGAGTTACTACAAGCAAATACCATCATATGGTCCAATTCAAATGAAATTCCAAATGTGTTTATCCTAAATATGATGACAAAAGCAAAAATGTGTATGTGTATGAATAAAGTGGATGATTATAAAGTTTGAACATGCCCGTATGTGTATATCTCTAGGTTTGATATATGAATTTGAAATCACGAAATCCCGGCTTAAAAATGTACCTCCGTTTAAATGAATTACAAAAGCTAATGATGGAGTCGAATTCCAAAATTCCAATCTTAGGTTTGTAATTCTGGTACATCAAAGTATATCACGCATGTTCAAAAGTATCGTTATCTCATAGTCCAAACTGTGAAACAAATTGATCAACCTTGAGTGCACACACTATTGACCATGTATATCTCAATTACGCTAAAGTCCCTCAAATATAGACACCTCACTCTTTATCTGAAGCAACCCCCCCCCCCCCCCACACACACAGAAGTCGTTCTCTCCCCCAAACACCAACACACGAGCACATTAACACCCCTCTCTCTTCTAAAGTCCGGACCCCAATATAGGTCTCTATCACTTTATCTCTTGGGCATGCACACATCTCTTCCCCCACTCTCTAGCTAGGTCTCCCGACATCTCTCTTTCCCAAGCACACGCACTATGTAGAGTGTATCTTTCCCATACACACAAAACGTCGCCCCCAAACGTCTATCTCCCTAGTTATGTGGTTCTCGCACACTCACCTCACACACCACCCCCACTACAAAACAAGCACACTTTGTCTCCTTGTGCACCACTCTCCTCTTTCTATCTCTCCAACATGCGGACCCGCCCCAGCTCCTCCATGTATACATATATGTCGTGACTCTTTCCATAGCTCCCTAATGTATCATCGTTCTCGATCTCGCACATTGTTCTCTACACCATCTATTCTAGATCTCTCATGAAGTCCCTATCACACACACACGATGACTCGCTTCCCTAGCATCTGTGTACATAGGCCAATTTCAAACAACATCAACATTGTCTCCCTATCTATACGCCATTTATGGACACAAACGCCCCCTCTCTCGCCCTCTCTTCCTCTCTCTCTCTCTCTCTCTCTCTCTCTCTCTCTCTCTCTCTCTCTCTCTGTCGCAGCTCTCTCTCTCTCTCTCTCTCACACCCCTCTCCCACACACAATCGATGTCTCTTCCAAATAGTCTGCTCCCCCCGCCCGCACCCATGCTATCCCGCTACTACACATGTCACACCATTCCCCCTTCCCTTATACTAGGTTTACATCATTAGTGGTCTCTCTACTCCACATACACACACTCCCTCTCACACACAAACGCGCGTACAAACACACACAGACACGCACAAACACCCATTAATCTAGATCCTCATCTCTCCCCATGTCTGCATGTGTATCTCGCACACTCACTCTCTAATTATGTATATGTGTCTCCACGTCAACACAAAGCCCCATGTACATGTCTCTCTCTATCCTCCACACACATAGACACAAATAATCTGTTATCATTGCCTCAGTCTCTAGACATATCACACACGCACACTGTCTCTCTCTCTCTCTCTCTCGCAAACACGCTCAACAAGGGTTTCCCCGTGAATAGCTTACCAGCTATTCATCAACAGTCGTGGCAGTACGGCGAACACGAGACGTGAAAAAGAATAAATCTACACGTGCTTAGACCACCTAGTATGACTACTAGGACTAGAGCAAGCCAAAAAGCACGCCGCCGTCACCCCCTCCTTATCGGCGACGGGAAAACCTTTGTTTTACACAGTTGAGAAGTCATTGTGCTAAGGCCTCACATGTTGAGGCGTTGAATAGAATGTAGATGCTAGTTTACGGAAACAAGTATCGATAATACGTTTGTATCTCCATACTTATATTTCTTCTCTTATAAAAAACCGAGTTGGTGATGATGGTACGCGTGCCATCTTGCAATATAGACCGTCTGATCTATATCTGACTGATGGAAATTAAACTAAAAGATACCCGCACCCCTCTCCACATTTGCAGACAAGGCCTTCCCTCGTTCATCCTTATCTCCAACAACCTCATTGTTGAGCAATTAAGAAAGGAAGCCTCTGGAACAAACTGGCCTGGTGGCCGCTGCCGGTGTCATCAATCCCCATGCCTCCGCTCAGTCTGACCACCGATCACCACCACGCCCCACTCCTCTTCACCTTATCTCCTATTTCTCGAGATATCATTAGTTTTTACACATGGGATTACTCCCGCATGGGTCAATCACAACGAGTGTTTTTATAAAAAAAATGCATCTTGATGTTCCGTGCAATGCACGGATCTTGCTAGTACTCCTACAGAAGACTAAGTTGGTGATGATGGTGTGTCTGCCATCCGTCGTTTGTAACCATTAGATCTACATCTAACGACTGTGAGGTAAGTTGTTGCCTTTTCTCACAAACATCCCACTTGTCTACCAATTTGCAGAAAAACCCATAATTAGTATCTTAAAACCAACCACATCCTTCCCTGACCTCACCAAAACAGCCCAAGGAATATATTTTAATTGAAACATAATATATCTCTAGTGATATATGTATATCAAAATTAGAGTGTTTGGTATCAAGTTTGTGAATAAGTATTATTCTAACTATGATTCATTGCAACGCACATGAACATTGCTAGTATTTCCAACCATGCAAATTTTTTCCCTAGTATTCCATAGTTTCGAGTTTTCCATCAAGATATTAGTCACTCATGGTTGATATTTACTTTCAATCATGTACACATATGCACTATGTAACTAGCCTTGCTTATTGGGTTCCAAAGCTTAACTTTCACTCCTACTTACAATATGTAGAGTATTTAACAAAAAACTACCACTTTCAACCAGCCCTAGGAAGAATCTATTGTACAAAAAATAGCAAAAACATACCCAAATTTCTTAATCCACGCCAAAAACTACTACCTACCGATTAGGTTAGTTTAAACCCATTTATGACAGGGTTGGCCCACACGTCCATGCTGACGGGGCAGCTTAAACCAACACATTTTGTTTGACCGTTCACACGAGGGACCCACATCTGACCTTCTATCCTGTTATTCCCCTCAAATCATTATTTTTCCTTAACATTACTTCAAACAGTGCTGATGCGTGCTCATCGGTGGCGCCGGTGATGAGCGAGTTGGCCGCCGCTCTACCAGACGGGCCGGACGCCGCGCTGGCCTCCGCACGGGTTGGCAGGCTGGCCCGAGCGTGACTCACGAGCGAGCAAGCCGCAGCGCTGGCCTTCGCTCAAGCCAGATGGCTGGCTTTAGCGCGGCGCGCGCGAGCAAGCCGCCACGCCACCGTGCCAATCTAGCTAGCAAACCTTCCAGACAAGCAGCTGGACGGAGCTATCTTGGCTAGCTAGCGGCCGCGAGCGTCGGACGGAGCTGGCATCCGGGTTGCCGCAAGATGGGCTCCGCGCCGCCGGCGGTTTTGACCTCGCCTTCTGCCGGCAGCGGTAGCTGCATCCCATGGCCGAGGATGACTAGGTGGACGGGCCGGAGGTAGGAGGTCACTCGGGGATCTTTGTGCAGACTTACATGTAGGTCCCACAAGTCATAACGCCCGGTCGAATAGAAGGCGTTGACTTAATGGGCGACACGGGCCCTGTTTGGATACTCTAAGTCAGAGGTTAGATTCTAACCCTGAACTAACTCTAACCAAAGTGGTGTTTGGATGGCAGGGTTATATTGACAACAAATGTATCAAAACAGGGCCATGGGTTGAAACGTGCCTATAACGACACTTTGTAGAGTAGTCGTTTCTTCGTAGGGCTGGTTGGTAAGAGCATGTACAATGGTTGATAAGTTAGTCTTATCTTAAGTCTGCCACGTATGCAAGTGGTGGTAGTTTCTTGGCATGATTAGTGGCTTCTTGCATTATTAGGGGTTTCTTGTAAGGAACAATGTACTACTAGCGACAAAAGGCGATTCTAGGTTGCGTTGTACTCCAACGAGTACTACTAGTGGTCGCGGGAGTGTATACCTCGTTTTGTGGGTTCGATCCCGGCCAAACGCACGGCGGACTTTTTTAAATAGTAACTTTGCTGCGAGCCAATATTTTACACGGGGAGTTTGAGTTTTGAAGTCAAACGGACGTGCGGCACCACAATCTAGGTGCACTGGATAGCCTAGCCACATGAACGGGTTTTCCTTCCCAGCATCTCGTGGCCCGCATGCTCGCCCTAGCCGCACATCGCTTGCAGCTTCCCCATCAGCTAGTAGCATATTTAAACTAGCGCCTCCCAATTAAGCCTGAGGAGCCGGAAAAGCCTAGCGGGGCATTGGGAACTGTGCAATATGGCTCTGTACGTAAAGTGCTCTACTACTACTCTGTAGCTTGTGGCGTTGCACGCATGGACTTCACTCCATTATCGGCTCTACTATAAAAGAAATTCCTCTTGACGTGTTTTTTTTGAAACGGAGGCAAAAGATTTGCTTCAGCTCATTCATAAAGAAGGAACTACTAACAAAGTTCGACGAGATCCATTACACCTCCACAAATGGAAGCGAAAAGCCTAGTCTGGTTGTATCAAATAACTCAAATGTTCTGCCCCGCAGTAACCGTCGCTGATAAACAGGCTGCTAGTGTGTGCATGAGAGGAGCGGCTGAGTAGGCCAGCTACGTGAGAGGAGCGGCCGAATAGAGCACCGAGAGTACCCACTAGGCCACTACGCAGGTGTACTTTCCCTACATTGATAGTACAGCGATGGTTCTAGAGAACAGTAGTACCCTCCACTTCCAAGTGTAGCTCCTTGGCCCTGAGATTCAAGAGTTCAAAACTGGTGCACTATACTAGAAGTACAGTACATAGCACTAGTAGTACCCTCGCAGTACTAGTTGAGAAAGTAGTACTAGTACTGCTACAGTACGAGTACGTACTCCTCCGTCACATAATGTAAGACGTTTTTTGACACTAGTTGGGGTGTACAAAAAATAGCAAAAACATACCCAAAATTTCTTAATCCACGCCAAAAACTACTAGCTAGTGCCAAAAATTTCTTACTAGTGCTATTATTTATAGTATAATGCAATCCCATAATGTCCCATAATGCTAGTACTAGTAGTAAATAATAGCCTCACCCCTTCGCTACAGTTGGAAGGAATGATCTACAGTTGGAAGGGACGAGGCCCTGCGGTTACTACGCTCTTATCTCCTCCTCGCCAGTTCCCCTCCCCCTGAAGAGAAGGCAGTTCGTCGCTGCTCCCATGGATTCGCCAGGCGGTTCTCCTCCTCCTCGGGGCTGGGAGACCATGGACGACGATCCTCTGGGAGAAATCGCACGCCGCTCCGACGTCCTCACCGCTGCAAGACTCGGTGCTTCCTGCACCAACTATTTCAAGACGGTGCTTAAAATGGCTTGGGAAAAGGCCATGCTTGTTGGTCTTCCATGCGTCCTCGAGGAGAAGGTTCTTCAATGGGACAATCCTTCGAACAGTCCACCACTCCCTGGCCATGGTTGCACGTTGACTCTGCTAGAGTTGCCGACATTGAGAGGTAGTCAGATTTTGTCTGATGAGCAGGTCAGTAATGGAGTTTGATCATGTAGTACTTAGTTATTCCATTTCCATCCTGATACATCTCCAACGTATCTATAATTTTTGATTGCTCCGTGCTATATTATCTACTATTTTGGACATCATTGGGCTTTATTATTCACTTTCATATTATTTTTGGGACTAACCTATTAACCGGAGGCCCAGCCCAGAATTGCTGGTTTTTTTGCCTATTTCAGAGTTTCGCAGAAAAGGAATATCAAACGGAGTCCAAACGGAATGAAACCTTCAGGAACGTGATTTTTAGGAAGATTATGATCCGGGAGACTTGGACCCTACGTCAAGAAACAAAAGAGGAGGCCACGAGGTAGGGGGCGCCCCCCAGGGCACGCCCTCCACCCTCGTGGGCCCCGTGTTGCTCCATCGACGTACTCCTTCCTCCTATATATACCTACGTGCCCCCAAACGATCAGATACGGAGCCAAAAACCTAATTCCACCGCCGCAACCTTCTGTACCCACGAGATCCCATCTCGGGGCCTGTTCCGGAGCTCCGCCGGAGGGGGCATCCATCACAGAGGGCTTCTACATCAACACCATAGCCTCTCCGATGAAGTGTGAGTAGTTTTACTTCTGACCTTCGGGTCCATAGTTAGTAGCTAGATGGCTTCTTCTCTCTTTTTGGATCTCAATACAATGTTCTCCCCCTCTCTCGTGGAGATCTATTCGATGTAATCTTCTTTTTGCGGTGTGTTTGTTGAGACCGATGAATTGTGGGTTTATGATCAAGATTATCTATGAACAATATTTTAATCTTCTCTGAATTCTTTTATGTGTGATTGGTTATCTTTGCAAGTCCCTTTGAATTAAGTTTGGTTTGGCCTACTAGATTGATCTTTCTTGCAATGGGAGAAGTGCTTAGCTTTGGGTTCAATCTTGCGGTGTCCTTTCCCAGTGACAGTAGGGGCAGCAAGGCACGTATTGTATTGTTGCCATCGAGGATAACAAGATGGGCTTTTTATCATATTGCATTAATTTATCCATCTACATCATGTCATCTTGCTTAAGGCGTTACTCTATTTTCATGAACTTAATACTCTAGATGCATGCTGGATAGCGGTCGATGAGTGAAATAATAGTAGTAGATGCAGACAGGAGTCGGTCTACTTGTCTCGGACGTGATGCCTATATACATGATCATACCTAGATATTCTCATAACTATGCTCAATTATGTCAATTGCTCAAGAGTAATTCGTTCACCCACCGTAAAATACTTATGCTCTTGAGAGAAGCCACTAGTGAAACCTATGGCCCCCGGGTCTATCTTCATCATATTAATCTTCCAACACTTAGTCATTTCCTTTGTTTTTTACTTTGCTTTTATTTTACTTTGCATATTTATCACAAAAATACCAAAAATATTATCCTATTGTATCTATCAGATGTCACTCTCGTAAGTGACCGTGAAGGGATTGACAACCCCTTATCGCGTTGGTTGCGAGGATTTATTTGTATTGTGCAGGTACGAGGGACTCGCGCGTAGCCTCCTACTGGATTGATAACTTGGTTCTCAAAAACTGAGGGAAATACTTACGCTACTTTGCTGCATCACCCTTTCCTCTTCAAGGGAAAACCAACGCAGTGCTTAAGAGGTAGCAAGAAGGATTTCTGGCGCCGTTGCCGGGGAGGTCTACGCAAAAGTCAACATACCAAGTACCCATCACAATCCCTTATCTCCCGCATTACATTATTTGCCATTTGCCTCTCGTTTTCCTCTCCCCCACTTCACCCTTGCCGTTTTATTCGCCCTCTCTTTTCCATTCGTTTCTTTTTCGCTTGCTTTTTGTTTGCTCGTGTGTTGGATTGCTTGCTTGTCACGATGGCTCAAGATAATACCAAATTATGTGACTTTACCAATACCAACAATAATGATTTCCTTAGCACTCCGATTTCTCCTCTTACCAATACTGAATCTTGTGAAATCAATGCTGCTTTGTTGAATCTTGTCATGAAAGATCAATTCGCCGACCTTCCTAGTGAAGATGCCGCTACTCATCTAAATAGCTTCGTTGATTTGTGTGATATGCAAAAGAAGAAAGATGTTGATAATGATATTGTTAAATTGAAGCTATTTCTTTTTTCGCTTAGAGATCGTGCTAAAGCTTGGTTTTTGTCTTTGCCTAAAAATAGTATTGATTCTTGGAATAAGTGCAAAGATGCTTTTATCTCTAAATATTTTCCTCCCGCTAAGATCATCTCTCTTAGAAACAATATTATGAATTTTAAGCAACTTGATCATGAACATGTTGCACAAGCTTGGGAGAGGATGAAATTAATGATACGTAATTGCCCCACTCATGGTTTGAATTTGTGGATGATTATACAAAAAAATTATGCCGGATTGAATTTTGCTTCTAGAAATCTTTTAGATTCGGCCGCGGGAGGCACTTTTATGGAAATCACTTTAGGAGAAGCTACTAAGCTCCTATATAATATTATGGTTAATTATTCTCAATGGCACACTGAAAGATCTACTAATAAAAAAGTGCATGCGATAGAAGAAATTAATGTTTTGAGTGGAAAGATGGATGAACTTATGAAATTATTTGCTAGTAAGAGTGTTTCTTCTGATCCTAATGATATGCCTTTGTCCACTTTGATTGAGAATAATAATGAATCTATGGATGTGAATTTTGTTGGTAGGAATAATTTTGGTAACAACGCGTATAGGGGAAACTTTAATCCTAGGCCTTATCCTAGTAATTCCTCTAATAATTATGGTAATTCCTACAACAACTCTTATGGAAATTTTAATAAGATGCCCTCTGAATTTGAGACTAGTGTTAAAGAGTTCATGAATTCACAAAAGAATTTCAATGCCTTGCTTGAGGAAAAATTGCTTAAAGTTGATGAATTGGCTAGGAATGTTGATAGAATTTCTCTTGATGTTGATTCTTTAAAGCTTAGATCTATTCCTCCTAAGCATGATATCAGTGAGTCTCTCAAAGCCACGAGAATTTCCATTGATGAGTGCAAAGAAAGAACCGCTAGGATGCGTGCTAAGAAAGATTGCTTTATAAAAGCGTGTTCTTCAAATTTCTATGAAAATAAAGATGAAGATCTAAAAGTTATTGATGTGTCCCCTATTAAATATTTGTTTTGCAATATGAATCTTGATAATGATGGGACTGAATATGATCCACCTTTACCTAGAAGGCGTTCCAAAATTCGGAGTTTTTAGATCTTGATGCTAAAATTGATAAAAGTGGGATTGAAGAAATCAAAACCCTAGATGTTGCTAAACCCACTATTTTGGATTTCAAGGAATTTAATTATGAAAATTGCTCTTTGATTGATTGTATTTTCTTGTTGCAATCCGTGCTAAATTCTCCTCATGCATATAGTCAAAATAAAGCGTTCACTAAACATATCGTTCATGCCTTGATGCAATCTTATGAAGAAAAGCTTGAGTTGGAAGTTTCTATCCCTAGAAAACTTTATGATGAATAGGAACCTACTATTAAAATTAAGATTAAGGATCATGAGTTCTATGCTTTATGTGATTCGGGTGCTAGTGTCTCCATTATTCCCAAATCTTTGTGCGATTTGCTAGATTTCCGTGATTTTGATGATTGCTCTCTAAACTTGCACCTTGCGGATTCCACTATTAAGAAACCTATGGGAATAATTAATGATGTTCTTATTGTTGCAAATAGGAATTATGTGCCCGTAGATTTTATCGTTCTTGATATAGATTGCAATCCTTCATGTCCTATTATTCTCGGTAGACCTTTCCTTAGAACGATTGGTGCAATTATTGATATGAAGGAAGGGAATATTAGATTCCAATTTCCATTAAAGAAAGGCATGGAACACTTCCCTAGGAAGAAAATAAAATTACCATATGAATTTATCATGAGAGCCACTTATGGATTGCCTACCAAAGATGGCAATACCTAAGATCTATCCTTGCTTTTATGCCTAGCTAGGGGCGTTAAACGATAGCGCTTGTTGGGAGGCAACCCAATTTTATTTCAGTTTTTTGCTTTTTGCTTCTGTTTAGGAATAAATATTTGTTCTAGCCTGTGGTTAGATGTGTTTTTATGTTTTAATTAGTGTTTGTGCCAAGTTAAACCTATAGGATCTTCTTGGATGATAGTTATTTGATCTTGCTGTAATTTCCAGAAACTTTCTGTTCACGAAAACAATTGTTAAAAATCACCATAACGTGATAAAATACTGATTCCAATTGCTGCTGATCAATAAACAAATTTCCTAGGTCATCCTATTTTGGCTGATATTTTGGAGTTCCAGAAGTTTGCGTTAGTTACAGATTACTACAGACTGTTCTGTTTTTGACAGATTCTGTTTTTCGTGTGTTGTTTGCTTATTTTGATGAATCTATGGCTAGTAAAATAGTTTATAAACCATAGAGAAGTTGGAATACAGTAGGTTTAACACCAATATAAATAAAGAATGAGTTCATTACAGTACCTTGAAGTGGTCTTTTGTTTTCTTTCGCTAACGGAGCTCACGAGATTTCTGTTAAGTTTTGTGTTGTGAAGTTTTCAAGTTTTGGGTGAAAGATTTTTGATGGATTATGGAACAACGAGTGGCAAGAGCCTAAGCTTGGGGATGCCCATGGAACCCCCAAGATAATCTAAGGACACCATAAAGCCAAAGCTTGGGGATGCCCCGGAAGGCATCCCCTCTTTCGTCTACTTCCATCGGTAACTTTACTTGGAGCTATATTTTTATTCACCACATGATATGTGTTTTGCTTGGAGTGTCTTGTATGATTTGAGTCTTTGCCTTTTAGTTTACCACAATCATCCTTGCTGTACACACCTTTTGAGAGAGCCATACATGAATTGGAATTTGTTAGAATACTCTTTGTACTTCACTTATATCTTTTGAGCTATATAGTTTTGCTCTAGTGCTTCACTTATATCTTTTAGAGCACGGTGGTGGATTTGTTTTATAGAAACTATTGATATCTCATGCTTCACTTAGATTATTTTGAGAGTCTTAAATAGCATGGTAATTTCTTGAATAATCCTAATATGCTAAGCATAAATGATTTGTAAAAACTCTTATAAGTGTGTTGAATACTAAGAATAGTTTGATGCTTGATAATTGTTTTGAGATATGAAGATGGTGATATTAGAGTCATGCTAGTTGAGTAGTTGTGAATTTGAGAAATACTTGTGTTAAAGTTTGTGATTCCCGTATCATGCACTTATGGTGAACCGTTATGTGATGAAGTCGGAGCATGATTTATTTATTGATTGTCTTCCTTATGAGTGGCGGTCGGGGACGAGCGATGGTCTTTTCCTACCAATCTATCCCCCTAGGAGCATGCGCGTAATACTTTGCTTTGATAACTTGTAGATTTTTGCAATAAGTATATGAGTTCTTTATGACTAATGTTGAGTCCATGGATTATACACACCCTTCTTCCTTCCACCATTGCTAGCCTCTCTAATACCGCGCACTTTTCGCCGGTATCATACACCCACCATATACCTTCCTCAAAACAGCCACCATACCTACCTATCATGGCATTTCCATAGCCATTCCGAGATATATTGCCATGCAACTTTCCACCGTTCCGTTTATTATGACACGCTCCATCATTGTCATATTGCTTTGCATGATCATGTAGTTGACATTGTATTTTGGCAAAGCCACCGTTCATAATTCTTTCATACATGTCACTCTTGATTCATTGCATATCCCGGTACACCGCCGGAGGCATTCATATAGAGTCATATTTTGTTCTAAGTATCGAGTTGTAATTGTTGAGTTGTAAGAAAATAAAAGTGTGATGATCATCATTTTTAGAGCATTGTCCCAAGTGAGGAAAGGATGATGGAGACTATGATTCCCCCACAAGTCGGGATGAGACTCCGGACGAAAAAAAAGAAGGCCATAAAAAAGAGAAAAGGCCCAAACAAAAAAATGAGAGAAAAAGAGAGAAGGGACAATGTTACTATCCTTTTACCACACTTGTGCTTCAAAGTAGCACCATGATCTTCATGATAGAGAGTCTCTCATTTTGCCACTTTCATATACTAGTGGGAATTTTTCATTATAGAACTTGGCTTGTATATTTCAATGATGGGCTTCCTCAAAATGCCCTAGGTCTTCGTGAGCAGGCGAGTTGGATGCACACCCACTTAGTTTCTTTTGTTGAGCTTTCATATACTTATAGCTCTAGTGCATCCGTTGCATGGCAATCCCTACTCACTCACATTGATATCTATTGATGGGCATCTCCATAGCCCGTTGATACGCCTAGTTGATGTGAGACTATCTTCTCCCTTTTTGTGTTCTCCACAACCACCATTCTATTCCACATATAGTGATATATCCATGGCTCACGCTCATGTATTGCGTGAAGATTGAAAAAGTTTGAAAATGTCAAAAGTATGAAACAATTGCTTGGCTTGTCATCGGGGTTGTGCATGATTTAAATACTTTGTGTGGTGAAGATAGAGCATAGCCAGACTATATGATTTTGTAGGGATAACTTTCTTTGGCCATGTTATTTTGAGAAGACATGATTGCTTTGTTAGTATGCTTGAAGTATTATTATTTTTATGTCAATATTAAACTTTTGTCTTGAACCTTTCAGATCTGAATATTCATACCATAATTAAGAAGAATTACATTGAAATTATGCCAAGTAGCACTCCGCATCAAAAATTCTGTTTTTATCATTTACCTACTTGAGGAGGAGCAGGAATTAAGCTTGGGGATGCTTGATACGTCTCCAACGTATCTATAATTTTTGATTGCTCCATGCTATATTATCTACTGTTTTGGACATTATTGGGCTTTATTATTCACTTTTATATTATTTTTGGGACTAACCTATTAACCGGAGGCCCAGCCCAGAATTGCTGTTTTTTGCCTATTTCAGAGTTTCGCAGAAAAGGAATATCAAACAGAGTCCAAACGGAATGAAACCTTCGGGAACGTGATTTTTAGGAAGATTATGATCCGGGAGACTTGGACCCTACGTCAAGAAACAAAAGAGGAGGCCACAAGGTAGGGGGGCGCGCCCACCATCCTCGTGGGCCCCCTGTTGCTCCACCGACGTACTCCTTCCTCCTATATGTACCTACGTACCCCCAAACGATCAGATACAGAGCCAAAAACCTAATTCCACCGCCGCAACCTACTGTACCCACGAGATCCCATCTTGGGGCCTATTCCGGAGCTCCGCCGGAGGGGGCATCCATCACGGAGGGCTTCTACATCAACACCATAGCCTCTCCGATGAAGTGTGAGTAGTTTACTTCAGACCTTCGAGTCCAAAGTTAGTAGCTAGATGGCTTCTTCTCTCTTTTTGGATCTCAATACAATGTTCTCCCCCTCTCTCGTGGAGATCTATTCGATGAAATCTTGTTTTTGCGGTGTGTTTGTTGAGACCGATGAATTGTGGGTTTATGATCAAGATTATCTATGAACAATATTTGAATCTTCTCTGGATTCTTTTATGTATGATTGGTTATCTTTGCAAGTCTCTTCGAATTATCAGTTTGGTTTGGCCTACTAGATTGATCTTTCTTGCAATGGGAGAAGTGCTTAGCTTTGGGTTCAATCTTGCGGTGTCCTTTCCCAGTGACAGTAGGGGCAGCAAGGCATGTATTGTATTGTTGCCATCGAGGATAACAAGATGGCGTTTTTATCATATTGCATGAATTTATCCCTCTACATCATGTCATCTTGCTTAAGGCGTTACTCTGTTTTCATGAACTTAATACTCTAGATGCATGCTGGATAGCGGTCGATGAGTGGAGTAATAGTAGTAGATGCAGGCAGGAGTCTTTCTACTTGTCTCGGACGTGATGCCTATATACATGATCATACCTAGATATTCTCATAACTATGCTCAATTATGTCAATTGCTCAACAGTAATTTGTTCACCCACCGTAAAATACTTATGCTCTTGAGAGAAGCCACTAGTGAAACCTATGGCCCCCGGGTCTATTTTCCATCATATCAATCTTCCATCAACAAGCTATTTCCGTTTGCCTTTTTATTTTTGCTTTTATTTTACTTTGCATCTTTATCACAAAAATACCAAAAATATTATCTTATCATATCTATCAGATCTCACTCTCGTAAGTGACCGTGTAGGATTGGCAACCCCTTATCGCGTTGGTCGCGAGGATTTATTTGTTTGTGTAGGTGCGAGGGACTTGCGTGTAGCCTCCTACTGGATTGATACCTGGTTCTCAAAAACTGAGGGAAATACTTACGCTACTTTGCTGCATCACCCTTCTTCTTCAATGGAAAACCAACGCAGGCTCCGGCCGGATACCACCATCATTTTGCACAACATCCACAGCAGTGCGGCCGTTCCGGTAGACCCTTCTCCACCATTGGGATCGGCCTTCCGGACTGGCTAGGCTTGAATACATATGATGATGCCTACATGAGATTGAAGAAGATAGCAATTGCGGACCCGCCGACAAAGCGACGCGGCTACGACGATTACTATCTCATCGCGGTGTTCGACATAAGGATTGCCATCAATGCAAGAGGCAGTAACGGCAGAGGCTAGCGCATGTTGGCGGCGGCAGATTTGTACCCCTACACGTTCGAAGACGCCGTGCGCCATCTAGGCCGCATCTTCGCGGTGACATGCCAGGGGACTTGTTTCATCTGGTTGCCATCCTACGGTACGGGAGATTACAAACAGAATGCACAAACCATCATTTGCATCCCTAACGGTACTCTATTATTTTGCAGGGACCAGTCATCCCGCGATCAAAATAAGATCGCCGATCCTAGATGTGCATTTGCATCCGCGATTCAGTCTAACCTGGAACCTTGTAGCTGACTTTGGCATATTGGGATCAACTATCTTAGCAGTCGTTACCCATGGTACCACTGATGTGCAACATGGTCACACAATCTACCACGATCGGACCGTCACCATCTACCCAGGTATTCCATTTTTTAACCCTCTCGCCTTCTCTTTCATTGTTGTACTAGTACTCTACTTACGTACTAGTAGGAGTACTTTTTACCTTGGAGGACGCGTATAGCTAGCTAGGCCCTTGAAGACTTGAACCCACTAGCTGCCACCATTTTTGTTTTTCCATGTCTTACTATCTCATCCATGTAGCCAACAGTGGCTATATATAATAAGCCGGTTATTTTACTTCCTCTATACCGGAGTAGTACTATTTGCTGCACAGTATTACCGACCGCCATATTTGAGCACAACATTATTATGCATGGACCTAGACTATGTATGTCACCATGTGTCCAGATATGAGATGCAGCGTGTACCAGATGAACGGCGCCGAGTTCGATCCCCCGTGATGCTACGTGGGTGCCGAGGAACACTCTTGGAGAGTACTCGCTTTTCATTGGGGACAGCTACCCCATTGTGAAGCGGATGCCACCTTCCGTGCACGACACGGAAGGCCTGCCGTTCATGAAGCATGGTGGTGTCTTCCATGCGCACCGCCGGATGAACGACATGCTGGGACACGCTATCCCTGATTTATGCCGCTTCAGCTTGGATGAGTCTCCATCGTGTGGAACCGGACTAGAAAGCTGCGACAATGATTCCCATTGCCCACCGCTATGGATCGTGCCATCCATGAAGAACACCTGGGACTGGAACCTGGAGGAGGACATGTAGCCCATCTATAACGTGTAAGTGGAGTACGGTAAATTGTGAACGGTAGCGCTGTGAATATATGTAGACTAGTCGTGCACAAATTTATCACATGAATTGGAGATGAACTTGTGTGGCATACTGGCATTTGTCCTTTAGAATTTATTACTAGTAAATGTGTTATGTGTACGTGCAACTTGTGTGGTTGTTGCACGGGCTCCAACACGCTCTTTGAGAAAAAAAAAGGTGGCACAGCTTTGGATATACGTGACGTGGCGGCATCATACAGTAGCATCGTTCGCTATAGTTGTAGTACGCTCCTACTAGGACGACAACTCCTATAAAACCTTGCGCTTGGCTCTTTGCCTCTTTGGGAGGTTCAATAGTTCGTACTCGTGTGAACCTTGCACTTGGCTCTTCGCCTCTTCGGAAGGTCCAACAATGATGATACTACAGTACACATTATGCTTCTAGCAATCTGACACTGATTGAACTGCTGCACGTCCACCACGAGGGCGAGGGCGAGGGAGAGGGCACGCTATAGTCAAAACCCTCTCCTCGTCCTGTGAACCACCGCGTGCGTGGGCGAGGGAGAGGCGTAGTAAGCAAGCTTCTCCTTGTTCGGCGAGTTGATGGGACACATCAAAGCAGTACTAGAACTAGTCCATACTGCGTGCTTTTCGGTTAATATGGCTTAATTTGAAACGAGAAAAATACACTGGCGGTCAACGTATGTAACAATACACTCTTTACGGTCACTATATATAGTTTTGCGGTGATTATACGATCACTAGCTCATCGTAGAGCACCGTATTGCACCCTACTGACCGGCCGCATAGTCTACGTGGCACTTTGTTGACTGGTTAAATTGTCACCTGGTTTCTGGGTCCCACCTGTCAGTTGGTAGAGCAAAGAAATCAACTAAAAAACAAAGAGTGTAGTACATCTACACTTCCAATGCATTTAGCCTTTAATCTAAATCGATATTGATTGACTAATGCACCAACTTGTGCTCTAGGTATAGGCTACATGTCTATCCTTAATTACAGCATGCAACGACCTTCATTTAATCTTCTTCTCTCAATGGTCGCATGCACACATAACTTTTGGGCGTTAATTATGCCCTGGTCAAGGTGTAAATCTCTAAATGTATAGTCTTTCACGGACGTAGGGAGTAGGTTGAGCACTTGAGCGTGAGCGTGTGTGTTGCGTCGTGTGCTGTGTGCCGCATGGGTGCGTGAGTGTTGCGTGCGTCCATGTGTACGTGTGAGTGTTGCATGTTGCATGCATGCATGCATGGGGCTTACTCCCTCCCATTGACATGTTCATATTTCAAGCTTCCTCTGTTCCCTCCATATGGTGATACTCCCTCTGTTCCCAAATACGGAGTAAAATCCTCCCTCTGTTCCAAAATATGGAGTAAAATCCTCCCTCTGTTCCCAAATACGGAGTATTTGTCTTTCTAGAGATTTCAACAAGTGACTACGTACGGAGCAAAATGAGTGAAGTGAGCGTAGAGGCATAGGGATAATGTAGAAAGGAAGTCTTCGCGATCCATTATTCCCCATCTCGGTCAGAGAGAACTATTCAACTAGTCTTCGCAGTGAAGTGACAATACACGCTGCAGCAGATGGGACACTTAATTAATAAGCTGAACCAGCGTGTTGGTGTTACTAAATCAGCCTTACCCAGTACTGCCATCATGTTTGCCAGTAGAGCACGCTTCTGTCCTCCATTAACTGACATATGGGCCCTCTTGTGGTAGACCCACATGTCATCGGTGTAACTATTTACAATCCGAAGGACGGTATATCCTGGTAGTAGTAGTAGAATTGAGATTTAATGCACTTTCTTCCCCGTCTTCCACTCTTCTTCCTCCTCTCTTCTTCTTCCTCCTCTTCCCCATCGTCGGCCGCACACCATTTCCCCCCGCTCACTGCTTGCCCGCCCGCGCTATCTTCCTTGGTAGCTCGCGCGTACCATATCCCCCCGCTCACTGCTCGGCCACACGAGGAGAAGCTTCTTCGCTCGCCCGCCCGAATCCACTTCCCCGCTGGCTCGCAGGCACCGAAAACCCCAATGGCAGAACCGACTGACACGCAGAGCCGTGATTGGAATTCCCTCCCCGATGTTCTCTTGGAGCAGATCTGTAATCGTATGGACCTACTCAGCACCGTCCGTCTGGCCGCATGCTCGGTGTCTTTGTACCGTCTACTCGTCTGCAACCGGCCGGCTCTTTTCAAGACACCCTGCTTGCTGATGCCCGATCCTCGCAGGTGGCCCAGACACCGACTTGACGATCCTACGGAGGTTGCCGTGGTGCCCCTCGACATGCTACCACTACCCGTCCACCTGCCCTTCATGCGCGGCCACTACTGGGCGGGCATGAAGGCCAACTGGATCGTCCTCATCCACCAATCCGGTAGTCCGTGGCGTCTCGTGGATATCTACACCCAGCGAGAGATCACCCTTCCATCTTTGGATACCGCCGCCATCGAGCCTCGCGGCCCGCCGGACACTCCTGCCTACTACGCACGAGACGCGTCGAGCTTTTGGCTCGACCTCTGTTTGCTGAAGGTTGTAATCTGCGAAGTGCCCACACCATCAGAAGACTACATGGATTACAAGCTCATTGCCGTGTTCAACATGGGATTAGTCTATCTGGAATCCGGTCGCCATACATGGTTATGGCTCATCGTCGATCCTCTTCACCCAACACTTCTGTCTGATGCTATAGTGCACGATGGCATCGTTTATGCGGTCGACGCACAGATTGGCTGCCTATACTGGTGGAATCTATCGTCGTGTAATTGTTCTATCTCATCTCATCTTTACCTTAAGAATACGACTGCCTGTTCATTGTTACAAATTTAGAATATATAGTATGTCTATAACCACATCATTGCTATATGTTCCTCTCATTTCCTAGATTTTTATGACCACACATGTTATTGTTAGAGTTGATATGAGAACAATTGGTATCTAATGATTGTTAGAATAGATATTATGAGTATAACCTCATGATTGCTATATGTTACTCTCATTTCCAGGATTTTTATAACAATGCATGTTATTGCTTAGAGTTGATATGATAACTGTAGTAAGTGCTATGGTAGAATATGAGTAGGCCCTGTCATATCTGTTTTCCTCTCATTGTTACATGATGTTTGAACCATGATATATTGCTAGAATATGAAAGCCATTGGCTTATTTTTTTAACTTGGGGTATGATTATGACCACGGCATTGCAATTCTCTGTCTATGATATGTGTCACTGTTATAATAATCTTAATTCCACACATACTCTGAACATGATTGTTTATTTTTGTCCTTTTGGTCTCCAATTTGAATTGTTGCAGCAGACGCAAATGCGCTGGCCTTCATGATTCCAGGACCTGGAATCATACCAGCCGATGGGTGGTGGTTTATCGCTCGTTCAGCTGACGGTGGTCATTTGATGCTCATTTGCACGTACCAAATTGACCAAACCATTTCATCAAACCACATGCAGTACAATGCCTGGGGCGTTGGTGACATTGATGGCTATGGCTGCTTCATGTTCGAGAAAGATCCCAGCTCCGTTGGGCCAAGCGTATTCAACTGGAGGCGGGTTTACAGCCTCGGCAACCACTCCATGTTCCTCGGGCTCAATTATCCGATCATCCAACCAATCATCGATCATATCACCGGCGATGATTACCGTGCTATGCAACTTCCATTCGCCAGGGGGGACTGTGTTTACACATCATACCATGGGTTTCATGAATCACCATATCCAGAGATTCGTCGACACAGCTTGTTACGAGATAATCTTCAGTGTGTGAAAGGCATCAAGCTTCCATGCGATGGATGGCTTTTGCAAACCCAACATGCGGCGATGTGATTCGTGCCAACAGCAAATATGCACAACTTGATTCGTACTGATATGTAGACTGAGCCATGTATTCTGCTGCTGTAGCACGACCCTCTTTTGTCGGACTGTTGTTAGTTTGAAGCACTCCTCTGGTTTGAGGGATAGATAGCTTTCTGGGATCAAGTGCATCCTAACTCACCTGCGCGGGATGTACTGATAATGATGATGGAGATGATGTATATATATATATCAGTTAGGCTTCAAGTGCGTACTTGTTAGTTAAACCTATGGTTAAAATGTGACACTAAATACGACTAGTAAGTAGTACAGTAGCAGTACTAGTATACGTCGGTCAAATTATTCATCATGTCCACACATTGAATTGACGTGACAACACGCAGCGCGTGAGGTGACACAAGAATCCCGGCGGCGTGTTCGGGTATTCTGGACTTCAGATTTGGAGTACCACTTATCTGTCGAAATCTTTCATCATTCACTTAAAACAGTCGATTGATCATACATTGAGTACCATATAACTGGAATTAACCCATGCAAGTCGAAGAAGGATTGGCCGGTGCTGCCGGCTGGCGTCAAGTTCGATCCCACGGATCAGGAGCTGATCGAGCACCTTGAGGCCAAAGTGAGTGCTGACAGCGCGAGATCTCACCCTCTCATCGATTTGTTCATACCAACCATCGACAGCGAGCACGGCATATGCTACACCCATCCTGAGAAATTTCCAGGTAAGACACCGATCGGCCGTCTACTTGCACAAACATATTCCTTTGTTTATAGCTCTATTTTTCTTTTTAGACGCAGACCTGGTGAAGCAATTACAATTTGACAGTTAATAAAAAGTGAAACAAGTGACTGCAACATGCCAAAGATGTTATGAAAATGCCAACTACGTACACTAAAACCTGTATTCGACAATACTGCAGGTATCACACTGAGTGGCCTAAGCAAGCATTTCTTCCAGCGCAATTCCAGGGCGTTCAAAAGGGGCACGTGGACGCGTCGCAAGATACAGTCGGAGTGCGGCATGCACGCGATGTGGCACAACACCGGCAATACCTTGCCGGTGATGGTCAACGGCCGGCAGACGGGCAGCAAAAAGGTTCTGGTGCTGCACACCAACAAGAACTTCGACCAGCAGAGGACCAACTGGGTGATGCACCAGTACCACCTCGGGGACCTGGAGCAAGAGAAGGAGCGGGAGCTGGTCCTCTGCAAGATTTTCTACCAGACGAACACTAGGGCCAGGAGTAAAAAGATTATAAGTTAGTTTGGTATTGGTACTTGTACTACCTTGTCGTCCGCAAGTTGGTATTGTTGTTAACGATCTTTTGGTATGAACTTGGCATTGCTTCCAACCATCATGCCGAGGGTCGACGTGGATATAAAGCTGATTCATTTGTTTCGAAACGAATTTTCAGGCACCTGATTTTTATTTGATGGGTAGCATAAGCACCTGCCGTTCGAATTCCCAGTTCTCCAAATTTTTCGAAACAAGTGCATGCTCTTATTATCACAATGAAAAAATAATATCCCTGCTGCATCACAGTTATCAGTCTGTACTTGCAGAATTCTCTCGTTTATTGAGCACGTATATTTTTTTCAGGTCGAGCAAGTTTCAACTGGGCTGTAGACTGCCCAGGCTTGGTTTTGTTTTTAACAGGCCCAGCCCATGACGACAACGGGGCACAAAGATCCAGCAGGTATCTACTGGCCTCTGGCCCGCCAGCGTTAGTTATATTTTGTCTTACAACATCCGCAGGCACTTTTTTTACTGAATCAAACACACAGCCCATTCTATTTTCCTCTTGAAACGCATGTCCTACATCTGTTTTCTAATCTCTACCTATAGTTTTACTAGTTCATATACACGTATCATTATATTGAAAATACATAAAATTCACTTTTCATATTTACATCCTTATTTTTGTTGTTGTTTTCCCTCCCAGCGCTGATTTTTTTACCATTGGTTTTCCCTTAAACCAACTCAATTCTCCCACGTCTTATTTGCTTACAAAAACAAAACAATTTTTTTTGGAAAATCAATAAGTTCTTCAAAAATGTTTATCATTTCGGGATTACAAAAGTTCGGACTCCACCGAAATATGCAAAATAAGGTTGAACTTTTTGACCGTGGTCCTGGGCAGAAAATGGGCTGTAATAAATTACTTAAGAATTAGCAAATGGGCTGCAAATTATTAAAAAATAGCAGATGGGCTCTATGTTGTCTGCCACAGATTTGGAGGCTGACTTGTGGGCCTACTAAGTTCATGCGTACACAAGGTTTATCAAAAAATAAACTTAGTCAACAATCGACTCTACCAGCGTCAGACCGTTAGATGTCAATCTAACGGCAATCGTGCTTCTTCAGTCTCTGATCTTCCTACCCCAGCCGCCCAAACCAGCGCCGTCGGAACTGCCTGCTCCCGCCTCCCGTGGCTGGCTGTGCTGCCGGGCAGGCCTCACGGCCCCATCATATACTCGCATCCCTGGCCTGTCTATCCCTCTACTCATCCACACCTCCTGTTATTTTCCGGCGACGGCAGCCGAACCAGTCAACCCTCGTACTCTCCACCGCGTGGGCAGCCACTGTCGTGTCTTCCCCGACTCTGTGTCATTCCCTTCGTAGGCCTCGCCGTAGTCCACCGCCCTGGTGCTCTCGGCGCGGCGTGGTCAACGTGGTCAACGAACGACATCCATCGGAAGTGGACTGTACGTGGAGAGGCTGAAAGCTGGGTCCACGGCCGCACACAAGGAAATGCCTCCTAATTATGCGCAAAATAATGATTCCTCCACCTGACATCTAGGACCCGCCGGAAGGGCCTCTGTATTTTGCAAAAAAAACGTTCCCTCCACTGACAGGTCGGACCCACCAACTATATCTTCGCACGCAAGGAAGTGCCTCCTTATTGCGCACAAAAAAATGAATACCCCCCTGCCAGCTGGGACCCACCACAGTGGGAGGCTGACTTGTGGGCCTACTAAGTTGACGGGGATGGAGGGCTTTGTCAACTTAGTCAATATGAACGATTCTAGCTCCAGTGATCGTACGATGTCCATCCAACGGCCTTAGTGCTTCTTCAACCTCTGGTCTTCTTGCTCCAGCCGCCCAAAGCAGCGCCGGTCATGCCGCATGCTCCTGCCTCCCATGGCCGGTTGTGCTGCCGCGGAGGCCTCACCGCCCCCTACTATTCCCACCGCTGGCCAGGCCCTGCGGCGACGGCAGCTTCACACCGCAGCCGAACCAGTGAACCCTCGTACTCCTCTCTGCGCGGGCTTCCACTGCCGCGTCTTCCCCGGCTCCGCGTCGTCCCCTTCCTAGGCCTCGCAGTCGTCCACCGCCCTAGTGCTCTCGGCGCGGCATGGTCAACGTGGTCAAGGAACAGCTTCCATCGGACGTGGACTGTACGTGGAGAGGCTGACAGCTGGGTCAACGGCCGCAGCAAGGAAGTGCCTCCTTATTACGTGCAAAATAATTATTCCTCCACCTGACAGCAGGGACCCACCGGACGGGCCACCGTATTTCGCGAAAAAAAATTCCCCCTGACTACTGGGACCCACCAGCTACATCTTCGCACGCAAGGAAGTGCGTCCGGGCAAAAAAAAATGATTCGCCCCCTGACTGCTGGGACCCACCAGCTACATCTTCGCAAGCAAGGAAGTGCCTGACAGTCGGGACCCACCTGGTCAAAGCGTACGTAGCGTTGTCATTCTGGTCGCGAACGTGTACGTACATACTGGTCGATGTAGAGGCGCGCATGTGTCGTAGTAGGGGCGCGCACCGCATGTACACGTACGTACAGTGGCCAGTGTGCAAGAAAGAAAATACGGCCACGTACGTACATACGGGCAGGGTCTCGAACGCCTACTCGCGCATACGTACGGCCAGGGCTCATGTACATGGCTGGGTCGGAACGGAGAAACAGCGTCGTCGTCGTGTTCATGGGGAGCCAACCGGCTGGGTCGGAACGGAATGCGTCGTCGTGTTCATCGGGAGGGCTTGGATGGAACAGCCGATGGAAACGAGGCCTGGCGTACCGCAAAACGGAGGAAACTGCCTTGTGTGCAACCGGCCACGTTCGAAACGGGATCCTGTTCATCGGGAGGGGTCTAGCGCACCGCAAAATGGAGGAAACGGACCTCCTACGGTCGAAACAGGGGTCCTGTTGACCGGGAGGGGTGTGGCGTACCGCAAAACGGAGGAAACGGACTTGTGTTGGAGCCCTACGGTCAAAACGGGGGTCCTGTTCATCGGGAGGGATGTGGCGTACCGCAAAACGGGACTCCACGGGATACTGTTCATCTCCACCGTCGACCCCCTCCAGCCTCCACGGGCTACTGTTCATCCAGCATCGACCTCCTCCAGCCTCCACCTGCGACTGTTCATCCACGGGCTCCTGTTCATCCAGCCTCCACCGCGCGCTACTCCACCAGCTACTGTTCAACCAGCCCTCTCCATGGGCTCCTGTTCAACCACCCCTCGACGGGCTACTGTTCATCCTGCCCTCCACCGTCTACTATTCATCCTGCCCTCCACGGGGTCGTCCTGTTCATCCTGCCCTCCACGGGGTCCTGTTCATCCAGCCCCAACCGGCTCGAATGATCGGGATCCTGTTCATCCACCCCCACCGGGAACTGTTCATCCAAACCCCCCAGCAACGCTCACTGTTCATCCAGAGGCAACACCACGGGGTCCTGTTCATCCACCCCCACCGGGAACTGTTCATCCAACCCCCCAGCAACGCTCACTATTCATCCAGAGGCAGCATCGGTCGGCTTCAGTTAGCAGCAGTAGCAAAGGAATCGCTCGATCGGGTTCAGTTAACAGCCATCGATCGATCGCTCGGGTTCGGTAACGCGTAGCCTGCAGTGCAATCGCTCGGGTTCAGTTAGAGCCCAATGCCTCGCTCGGGTTCAGTTAGAGCCCAACGCCTCGCACACACGCGCGTACTTATGAGAGAAACATGCATCGCTCGGCCCCCGACCACCCACCGTAACCGGGGACTCCCTAATATTTTCCGCGCCCTCGCTTCTATCACGGTTTTTTCCGTCATGGACGGCCCAAAGAATGTCATGCAGCTGCGTCTCCGGCCCGCCCAGGACGAAAAGCCCATTTTCTGTCATGATTTTTTGTCATAGAAGTAGGACCCCACCACATCTATGATTATACCATGTTTTGTCACAATTATCGTCATAGAAGTGTCATAAGTATGACAGAAAAAAAATTCGTTCGGCCCAAAATGTCACGGATGTGTCTTTTTTTTGTAGTGCAAAGACCTCCACAGCAGATTTGTAAGCCACCTTTCCTTCTTCGCCATACCTTCTCTGCCATTATTCTTCATAGTCCGCCGCAGTTCTTCGCAATTCACCCGTTTCGACAAATGTAGTTATCCGCAAATCTATTGACCATTGGATGTTCTAGCACCTCTGTAGTCAATTTGATATTGTATTTGACCCTTCTATTGTTGTAGTAGATTTCTCTCATCGTTACACCTAGTTTTATCACCATGACTAGGGCTTCATTTTTCTTTTTCCTGTAGTTTTTAGATCCATAATTCTTGCCAAATCTGTACAGTAGATGTTTATGCCAGACTTTGACCCGACAATTGTTTTGTCATTTGGCCAACTATCAGAACATAGTAATGTTCAACCGGCACATATTTGAATGTCCCTAGTTACTTTGATGCACACAATTCATATGCTTCCAGCTCGCTTATAATTGTTCTCCTCATCTTATAGCTTGTCTCATATGCGATTGAAAACCATGGCTCCCAAGAAGGGAAAGAAAACCACAAAGCCGGACTCAGAGCCGGCTAAGATAAGCAAAGTAGCCAACTTGGCAAAATCTTCAACGACCCAACTTATTCTTGATGAACTAGTGTGGACCGGCTTATTACCCTCGCAAAATGAGATTGAATGGCGCGTCCCAGGGGAAGAGACCGGGTGATAACCCATAAGTATAGTGGATCAATTGTAGCCTTTCTTGATAAGTAAGAGTGCCAACCCAATGAGGAGCTAAAGGTAGAACAAACATTCCCTCAAGTTATATCGACCACCGATACAACTCTACGCACACTTAACGTTTGCTTTACCTAGAACAAGTATGAAACTAGAAGTACTTTGTAGGTGTGATAGGATAGGTTTGCAAGAATAAAACTAGATATACTTAGCGAGAATAAAACTACGAGTAAATTGCAAGATAATAAAGTTAGTTGTTTAGTAGAGAGAATTTTGTAACACGAGAAAATTATTTGTCCCTAGGCAATCGATAACTAGATCAGTAATCATTATTGCAATTTTATATGAGGGAGAGGCATGAGCTAACATACTTTCTCTACTTGGATCATATGCACTTATGATTGGAACTCTAGCAAGCATGCGCAACTACCAAAGATCATTAAGGTAAAACCCAACCATAGTATTAAGTATCAAGTCCTCTTTACTCCCATACGCAACAACCCACTTACTCAGGTTTGTGTTTATATCACTCACGCAACCCACTATAAGAGAATCATGAACATATTGCAACACCCTACAGCGGGAATCCCTCATGCTTGCGCGACACGGAGGGCACCATAGGGCAACACCAAAATAAAACATACAACTCAAACCAATCACGATCATCAATCAACCCATAGGACAAAACGAATCTACTCAAACATCATAGGGTAGCCATACATCATTGGGAAATAATATATAGCATGAGTACCATGTTTAAGTAGAGATTACATCGGGGATAAGAGGTGTTACACCATTGCATAGAGAGGGAGAGAGTTGGTGTTGACGGTAGCGAGGCTGTTGGTGTAGATTGCTGTCACGATCCTTGCCCCGACGGCACTCCGGCGCCACCAGGAGAGAGGGGGAGAGAGCCCCCACTACAAAAAAAATACACTTCCGTGATGATACGTGTTTGTCACAGTTGGTCACGTTTTCTGTCATTCATGTACATCCATGACGATTTTATGACAAAATCAAGATAGTCATACCTGTGTTGTCGTAGAAGTGTTCCATGACATTACCAAAATTATCATCACAGAAGTGTCCACTTCCATGACGATAAATCGCGCGTCATAGAAGTGCTTTTGTCAAGGGTAACTGACACGTGGCATCCACCGTAATGGGTCACCGTTAAGCTATCGGGTTCCGGTTTGGATCCGATAACCCGTTAACAGCTCGGACCAATGACCATATGGGAAATCCTCCTCCCATCTAGGGGGAGGCCAAATAAGAAGAAGGAGGAGGGGGGCTCTCCCCCCTGGCAATGATCGTGACGGTGATGTACACCAAAAACCTCGTCGCCGTCATCACCAGCTCTCTCCCCCTCTATGCAGCGGTGTACCCTCTCTATTACTGATGTATTCTCTACTTAAACATGGTGCTTAATGCTACATATTATTATCCAATGATGTGTTGCCATCCTATGATGTTTGAGTAGATTCATTTTTTCCTATGGGTTGATTGATGATCGTGGTTGGTTTGAGTTGTATGTTTTATTTTGGTGTTGTCCTATGGTGCCCTCCGCGACGCGCAAGCGTGTGGGATTAGCACTGTAGCGTGTTGCAATATGTTCATAATTCGCTTATAGCTAGAGTGACATAAGCTTAGACCCGAGTAAGGGGGTTGTTGTGTATGGGAGTAAAGAGGACTTGTTACTTAATGCTATGGATGGGTTTACCTTGATGATATTTAGTAGTTGCGGATGCTTGCTAGAGTTCCAATCATAAGTGCATACGACCCAAGTATGAAAAGTATGTTAGCTCATGCCTCTCCCTCATATAAAATTGCAATAATGATTACCGGTCTAGTTATCAATCGCCTATGGACAAATCCTTCTCTTGTGTTACAAAAAGCTCTCTACTAAACAACTAACTTTTATATTCTCTCTAAGTACTTCTAGTTTTATTCTTGCAAACTTATCCTTACACGTAAAAAATAGTTTCATACTTGTTCCAGGTAAAGCAAATGTTAAGTGTGCGTAGAGTTGCATTGGGGGTTGATAGAACTTGAAGAGAATATAAATTCTACCTTTAGCCCCTCATTGGGTTCGACACTCTTACTTATCAAAAGAGCCTACAATTGATCCCCTATACTTGTGGGTTATCAGACCCCCCCCCCCCGTTTGCTTCCAATTTGCGGAAAAAGGACATCCTCAACGTCGAGTGGATCGATATAGGTCCGCGTTGGATGGGAAAACACGTCTGCACCATCAGGACGAATGCAGGTGGTTTGAGGGTTCGCTTTGGAGATGGCCTTTGCCCCCCCCCCACCCCGACATTCATACTTTGCCCTTTTGTCCCCTGCCATCTTAGTCGAGCTCCACCATTGGACAGATCCATCCATTTTGACTTGTCATTAATACCTTTAATGTTCCAATTTAAGACTTTTCACATTCTATCCATTTCACAAAATTATTCAGGATAACTAATAATATGGCAACTTCACATAAAGTTTCAACACACTTAACATATTACTGTTACAACTCGGAGACAGAGGCGGATCCATTACATAAGTCTCATACTTATAACTACTTATTTCATAAAAACAAGTTTTATCCATCTTGGATGAAGGCCGCTTAATTTTCCTGTCGGCCAATCTTGGAAACCTTCAACATTAGAGCCAAATTTCTCAGTTGCATGAAGTCATGCCAAACCCCACCGAGTGCTTATATTGGTTGGTATCTTCCAAAGCATGAAGGATGGTCATGCAATCACATTCATTAATGGTTGTGGTGGCAAGGTGAAGACCATCCAAGCAAGGGAATGGCCTTTGCAGTTACATCATCATCAGAGCAAAGGTCCACATTACCCCAAGTTGAGGCAATAAATGGGCCTGGATTGACATGAATGATCAAACCCAAAGTAGCATTAGCTGCCCACTCAATGAAACTGAGGCCATATATTTGGTGTGAAAATACGGATGAGTCATTTGTAGCGTGCAAAAATTTGTTTTTCCAATTGCAACGACTACGGGCATATTTGCTAGTTGATTATAAAGTGATGGTTCTATGTAATATATAGTGTGGAAATACATGTATGAAACGAGGCAACGATGTTTCCAGATAATGCATCTTTTAAGATCGGGATTAGAACGACAAATTCGATATAAAAGAACCATCCTATATCGCCGCTATCTTATCGTCAGCATGAACTTTTGAGCAACCTCGGTCGTCGCCCCCCCCCCCCTCGGCTTTGGCCCAGAGACATAAGTGCAGGATTGTGTTTTTTGTTTTGCCAACCTTTTGTTCCTTGAAAGGGCACAATGTATTAAACTTACACTAGCCCGCTGGCGTCTGAAAAAGACCACTTCACCAACTTTTCTGACAAAGGGAATATATATATTAATATCGCGAAGATACCAATTACACCCAGCCTTTGCAACAACAAAATGTCCTACAGACATTACAGATGCACACAACCCTACAACAGAAAGGAAGAAGAAGAAAAGAAAGATCCTGCTACGATGATCAAAACCACGTAGCTGCAACACAAACCACTGTGAAGGTAGCATCCGGAGTCCAAATTCTCCAAAAGCGACTGTTGGTGTCTAAGAACCAGACATTGGGTTGTCAGCTACAACCCTTTGTGAGTTTGGCCAGGGACTGAATCTGTCTAGTTTCCTAAGTCATTGATTGTTGGAGGAAGAAGAACACAATGTAGAACACAACTACCCAGATTCATGCCATCCTTGTGGTGTAATACCGTACTCCTGCTCTGGTATGATATCTCTCTAAGAGTTGGCTACAATGCGTGTGTAGAGTTGTGATACGTCTCCAACGTATCTATAATTTTTGATTGTTCCATGTTGTTATATTATCATTATTGGATGTTTTATATTCATTTTATAGCAACTTTATATCATTTTTTGGGACTAACGTATTGAGATAGTGCCTAGTGCCAATTGCTGTTTTTTGCTTGTTTTTTACTTCGCCCAATATCCATATCAAACGAAGTCCAAATGCGGCGAAACTTCTTGGAGATTTTTTCTTCCCAGAAGAGACCCAGGGAGCCTAGGAGGTGCACCAGAGGAGGCCCGTGGGGCCCACAAGACACCAGGGCGAGCCAGAGGCCCTTGGCGCACCCTGATGCCTTGTGGGGCCCACAGGAAGCTTCTCCGCTACCTCTCAGATCTATAAATACCCAAATATTTGAGAAACCCTAGGGAAGTGGACGAAACACAATTCCAGCCATTGCAAGTTCTAGAACCACGAGATCCAATCTAGAGCCCTTATCCGGCACCTTGCCGGAGGGGGGAACGATCACGGAGGGGTTCATCATCCTCATTGGTGCTCCTCCGATGATGCGTGAGTAGTTTACCACAGACCCACGGGTCCGTAGGCAGTAGCTAGATGGCTTTCTCTCTTTTTGATTCTCAATACAATGTTCTCTGCGATGTTCTTGGAGATCTATTTGATGTAATGACTTTTTGCGATGTGTCTGTTGGGATCCGATGAATTGTGAGTTAGATCTATCTATGAATATTATTTGAGTATTATTTGAACTCTTATATGCATGATCTTTATAGCCTCGTATTTCTTCTCTAAAACTTTGGTTTGGTTTGGCCAACTAGATTGTTTTTTCTTGCAATGGGAAGAGGTGCTTTGTGATGGGTTCAATCTTGCGGTGCTTATTCTTAGTGACAGAAGGAGACATGACACGCATGTATTGTTTCCCTTAAGGATAAAAAGATGAGGTTTATTCCTACATGAATAAATCTTGTCTACATCATGTCATCGTTCTTATTGCATTACTCCGTTTCTCCATGAACTTAATACACTAGATGCATGCTGGATAGCGGTCAATGTGTGGAGTAATAGTAGTAGATGCAGAATCGTTTCGGTCTACTAATCTTGGGCGTGATGCCTATATACATGATCATTGCCTTGGATATCGTCATAATTATTTGCTCTTCTATCAATTGCCCAACAGTAATTTGCTTACCCACCGTATGCTATTCTCTCGAGAAAAGCCACAAGTGAAATCTACGGCCCCGGGTCTATTTCCCATCATATTGTTTTCAGATCTATTATTCCAGAAACCCAAAAATACCTTGCTGCAATTTTTTTATTTTTCCATGTTTTTGCTAGATCTATTTATCCAATCTCATACAATTTAATCTATCTCAGTACCAAGGAGGGATTGACAACGCCTCTTACGCGTTGGGTTGCAAGTATTTGCTATTTGTGTGCAGGTACTGTTTACATAGTGTTGCTTGGTTCTCCTACTGGATTAATAACCTTGGTTTCATAACTGAGGGAAATACTTACCTTTGCTGTGATGCATCATTCTCTCCTCTTCGGGGAAATACCAACGTAGATACAAGCAATCAGGAAGAACTTCTGGCACCGTTGCTGGGGAGACATCATCAACATCTATCAGGTTCCTACGCACAAACTCTCATCTCCTTGCAATTACTTTATTTGCCATTTACCTCTCATTTTAATCTCCCCCACATCTAAAAAGTTTTTGCAAAAATACAAAAATATTTTCTGGTTGCTTTTTTTGTTTGCCTTTTTCTTGTTTGCCTCTTTGCTTGTGTTGCCATGTGTCTTCTATTTTCTTGCATCTTCGCTTGCTAAAAATCTATTGATATGGATCCTCATCCACATGTTAATCTTTTCAAATGATCCAATTATGATGAACTAATTGATAGTAATTGAGTTCACTAGATTATCTTTATGAAGTTTTGCTTGAGATTCATTGAATCTAAAAATTGTGATGAAGTGTTAAAAAAGAAATTTATAAAGTGATTCATGATAGCTCCTTGAATGAAAAGCATGATTGCAATGATGTTATTATAAATTCTATTAATGTCAATTGTGTTAGTGATATGCAAAACCCCAAGCTTGGGGATGTTTTTTTTGTTATGTCCACTACTTATTGCAATGATCATGACTGGGGTGATAATGATTCTTATGATCTTACAAATTTATTTAAACCTCATGATGTATATGCTTGCGATAATATTAAAAGTGGGGTTGGACGAATGTCAACTCTAGGTAAAAATAATCCCACATATTTGGAGAGTGTTCAATCTTATGAAATTATTGATAAAAGTGGGTTTGGAGAGGTCATGACTTTAGTTGATGTTAATCCCACTATATTGGAAGATTTTAAAACTTTTATGCATGTGGATCATGAAGAGAAAATTTTATATGATAGTTATATTGTTGAATTTGATTATGATCCTACATGTAATTATATGATAGAGGGAAATATGGTTGTAGAAATTTCATGTTACTAAATTACCACTCTTCATGTTGAGATTGTCAATGTTTTATTTCTGTCCTTCGCATATGCTAGATACTTCTTGTCTTTGATAATTTGTTTGCATATAAAATGCCTATGCATAGGAAGTATGTTAGACTTAAATGTTCTTTTCACATGCTACATGATGCTCTCTTTGTGCTTCAATTCTTGTCTTTTATGTGAGCATCATTAATGTCCCAAGCCTATCTTAAAGGCTATAAAGAAAGAGCTTGTTGGGAGACAACCCAATGAATAAAATAATTTTTTTCTCTCTTTCTTTCTGTTTTTGTGTGTTCACACAACTATGCTACTGTTATGATTGTGTTTTTATGTTTTAATTAGTGTTTGTGCCAAGTAGAGCCTTTAGGATCATATTGGGTGATAGTTGATTTGATCTTGTTGGAAAACAGAAACTTTTGCGGCCAGAAGCAGAATTGTTAAAAATCACAGAAGCGACAAAAAATTTCTGAATTTTTTACACAAGATTGATATACAAATTGCCTGCGTTGTCCTATTTTTCAGAATTTTTGGAATTATGGAAGTATGTCCATATTACTACAGACTATTTTGTTTTTGACAGATTCTGTTTTCGTTGCATTGTGTGCTTATTTTGATGAATCTATGGATTGTATCGGGGGGGTATAAGCCATGGTAAAGTTATAATATAGTAGGTATAATGCAATAATTACATATGAATGGGTTTGCAACAGTACTTAAAGTGGTGATTTTCTTTATTATACTAATGAATCTCACGAAGGTTCTGTTGAGTTTTGTGTGATTGAACTTCTCAAGTTTTGGGTGAGATCACGATGGAAAGGGCGGTGCCGGAGGTGATGCAGAGGAAGGAAAGGTGCCCAGAGGGGTAGAAGACACAAACCAAGGAAACTAAAGATACCTCAATCCCCTACGTGGTGCGCCAAATATCGGTGTCTAAGAACCAGACATTGGGTTGTCAGCTACAACCCTTTGTAAGTTCGGCCAGGGACTGAATGCGTATAGTTTCCTAAGTCGTCGATCGCTGGAGGAAGAAGAATAGAATGCAGGACACATAGCAACTACCTAGGTTCGGGTCACCGCTGTGGTGTAATACCCTACTCCTGCTTTGGTATGATATTTATTTGAGAGTTGGCTACAATGCGTGTGTAGAGTTGTCGATGAATCAGTCGCCATCCAAGGCAGTGGCCTTCCCCTATTTATACTACTATGAGGGCGCCTTCTCCTCTCGGGGGCTCCCACTGGCCCAACATAAACGAAAGGAAAGGAGAGAACAATAATTACACGCGTGGCACGGTTGCCTGCAACACGCCCGTCCGTGGATGGATGATGGTTGCCGAGGTAGCGTATTGTTTCGTGGGTAACCAGCTGTATCCTTGCTCGTACAGAGTGGCTGGTTCGGGGGCACTATTCCTATAGCCGCGTGCGGAGCAGGTGAATCTTTGGGTGC
The DNA here is from genome assembly GCF_018294505.1 of Triticum aestivum. Taxonomy (NCBI): domain Eukaryota; kingdom Viridiplantae; phylum Streptophyta; class Magnoliopsida; order Poales; family Poaceae; genus Triticum; species Triticum aestivum. Next base: position 358,396,610 of record NC_057799.1, read on the forward strand.
CACTGTTGACAACCTTGCCTTGCCGAAGCCCATGCGCCGGGGACGATTCTGACGCGTCCTCTCATGATTGCTGACACGGGCAGCAGTCGAGAGGGAATGGGTCGCATTTAATGCCTTTGACAATGAGATTCTGGCCTCTCGCGCGGAGACGCGCTGTGCTGCAGAAAGGCTTTCTGGGGCTGAGAAGCCTGCGAAGCTCTTGTTCTCAGGCGACTCGTACTTCGAATCCTTGGAAGTCAAACCTTCGGTAGTGTTTTCTGGGTATGGTCTTGCCTTGGGGGCCATAGTCAAGCCCCAGGTCCATAGGCCAATGGTACTCCAGTTCCTATTGGGCCGACAGCGATGCCTCCAAGAAGGAAACAATGCACAGGCGATGTCGCCACTCAATCATAGATCTCAGGTTTTCACCCCGGAGAAAGTTCGCGCTCTGAAAACAATGCCTTCAACAAGGCCATTGCCAGGCACAACCACTTAAGGCCAGACCTTGGATTTTAACCCTGAGAGATAACTATGTACTCCACCTGTGCTGACGCCCCTGCTTGCCGGTGCCGCTGCTACAAGTCAGGAAACACCAAGCAAAGTCCTCATCGCCTCGGAGACTCAGCCCGCCATTACTAGACCTCAGACCTCAGCAGCCATGACTTCTCTGCCGCTATCTTCACCATGGAAATCGAAACACCGAGATGACAGCGAAGCTTCACGTGGCTCCCTCTTGAAGCCGCATGGCCAGAAATATGGGTTCACACGACCGAATCCCATTCGATCCAGCAATCAACATGCATCAGGTGCCAAATGGAGATTGCCGATGGAGCCTTCCGGAACTTGTCACTGGCGAGATCAATGAGGACATGCATCAACCAGAACACCGTATTTTTTGAGAGTATGCGAATAGCGTACCATAGTTTTATTGAAGGCAACAAAGAGATTTACAAGAGGCTGCCATCCAATGTAAACATCAGATGCAGCACACCTACACCACACACCATGCACTATGCCTAGCCTACTCTCTTAGGAAACGATCTAAGCCAACTGCACCATCCTCCTTCTAGCCAGCAAGATCCTTGAAGATAATGCCAACCAGCTGCCGGGGAGAACTCTTGCTCACTCCTATGAAAAACCCTTGCATTTCTTTGTTTCCACACGGCCCAGGTTATCGCGATTATCATCGAATCAAAGCCCCTATTGTGCTCTCCACTGAACCTCGATCTTTCCTCCAACCACCTGTCGGTGAACCTGTCCTTAGTCGTGGGGCATCTCACATTGATCCGTCATTGCGAGAAGCATAGGTGCCATACCTCACGGGCGTAGATGCAATTGACCAAAATGTGACCAACATTGTCCTCATCCTAAAGGCAAATGTAGCATGCCAAGGTCTCATCCTGAAGGCCATGGCGCACCCTCCTATCCGATGTCCAGAGGCAAGACTGGTCAGTCAGCCACACAAAAAAATTGCACTTGAGTGGAGCCCAGCTTCTTGATACGTCTCCGTCGTATCTACTTTTCCTAACGCTTTTCCTCTTGTTTTGGACTCTAATTTGCATGGTTTGAATGAAACTAACCAGGACTGACGCTGTTTTCAGCAGAACTACTATGGTGTTGTTTTTGTGCAGAAATAAAAGTTCTCTGATTGGAACGAAACTTTGCGAGGATTTTTATATAAATAAAGAAAAATACTAGAGCCAAGAACCACCATAGGGGGGCCCCTGGGTGAGCACAACCCACCAGGGTGCCCCCTACAGGCGCGCCCAGGTGAGTTATGCCCCACCTGGTGGCCCTGCAGACCCTTGCTCTGACGCTATAAAATCCTATTTTCAAAGAAAAATCAAGGAGGAAGAATTATCGCGTTTCACGAGACGGAGCCGCCACCACCTCCTGTTCTTCATTGGGAGGCCAGATCTGGAGTCCGTTTGGGGCTCGGGAGAGGGGGACTTTGATCTTCGTCACCACCAACCCTTCTCCATCGCCGATTCCATGATGCTCCCCACCGGGAGTGAGTAATTCCTTCGTAGGCTCGTTGGTTGGTGAGGAGTTGGATGAGATTCATCATGTAATCGAGTTAGTTTTGTTAGGGCTTGATTCCTAGTATCCATTATGTTCTGAGATTGATGTTGCTATGACTTTGCCATGCTTAATGCTTGTCACTTTGGGCGCGGGTGCCATGATTTCAGATCTGAACCGTTTATGTTATCACCATTATATCTATGTTCTAGATCTGATCTTGCAAGTTATAGTCACCTACTACGTGTTATGATCCGGCAACCCCGGAGTGACAATAGTTGGGACACTTCCCAGTGATGACCGTAGTTTGAGGAGTTCATGTATTCACCGTGTGTTAATGCTTTGATCTGGTTCTCTATTAAAAGGAGGCCTTAATATCCCTTAGTTTCCAATAGGACCCCACTGCCACGGGAGGGTAGGACAAAAGATGCCATGCAAGTTCTTTCCATAAGCACGTATGACTATTTACGGAATACATGCCTACATTATATTTATGAAGTGGAGCTAGTGTCGTATCGCCCTAGGTTGTAACTGTCACATGATGAATATCATCCAACAAATCGCCGATCCAATGCCTATGATTTTCCTACATATTGATCTTGCTAAGTTACTACTGCTGTTGTTACTATTGTCATTGCTACAAAACTATTACTATCACTGTTACCGTTACTGTTGCTGCAACCACTACTATCAAAGCTATCATATTACTGTGCTACTGATCACTTTGCTGCAGATAATTAATCTCCAGGTGTGATTGAATTGACAACTCAATTGCTAATACTTGCAAATATTCTTCGGCTCCCCTTGTGTTGAATCTATAAATTTGGGTTGAATACTCTACCCTCGAAAACTATTGTGATCCCCTATACTTGTGGGTTATCAAGACCTTTTTCTGGCGCCGTTGCCGGGGAGCATAGCTATATTTGTTGAGTCACTTTGGATTATTATCAAATTATTTCTATGAAGAATCTGAAGGATGCTAAGACTAAGATTTTTCCCTCTAAGACGAGGGGAGGTAAGGAACTGCCATCTAGCTCTGCACTAGATTCACCTTCTGTTATAAGTAGACTTGCGACACCACCACATGCTACTAATACTAATATGTCGCAAGTTATTGATGATGCCACTTCTGCTATGAATGATATTTATGATGATGCTAGTACTTTTCTTGATGATAATGTGACACTAGGTGAATTTTGAACAACTTGCTAGAACTAAAGCTTTTGAGAATGTTGAAACTTATGAAGAGCTTGGAACTGAAAATCTTGAAACACCTATTAGAACTAGCCCTCCTAGATATGAATTTCCAAAGGTACCATAAGGTTATGTTATGGATGAGGAGGCAACTAGGGATATTCTTGCTTGTAAGGATAGAGATGATCTAGAAAAATTATTATGCAAGTATAGAAAAGACTTTGAATGCTAAAATGAAATGTGATCCTCGGTTTCCTACTTCACCTATCTATGGTGACGATAAGGATTATGAATTCTCTGTCGACCCAGAGTTGATTACTTTGGTTGAATCTGATCCTTTCCATGGTTATGAAACTGAAACTGTTGTGGCACATCTTACTAAGTTGAATGACATAGCCACCCTTTTTGCTCATGATGAGAAAATTCACTATTATTACATTCTCAAATTATTTCCACTCTCATTAAAGGGTGACGCTAAAGCTTCGTACAATACTCTTGCTCCTGGTTGTGTGTGTAGTCCCCAGGACATGATTTATTACTTCTCTGAAAAATATCTCCCTGCTTATAAGAAACAAGTTGTCTTACAGGAAATATTTAACTTTGTGCAAATTGAAGAAGAGAGTCTCCCACAAGCTTGGGGGAGGCTTCTCCAATTTCTTAATGCTTTGCCGGATCATCCTCTTAAGAAAAATGAAATACTTGATATCTTCTATAATGGACTAACCTATGCTTCTAGGGATTCCCTAGATAGTTGTGCTAGTTGTGTTTTCAGGGAACGAACTATTGGGCAAGCTGAAGAATTATTGAATAACATACTAAAAAATTATGATGATTGGACTCTTCCTAAACCACTGCTTAAACCCACTCCAAAGAAGAGGGGTATCTTACATCTCAGTCTTGAAGATATGCAAGAGGCAAAGAAATCTATGAGAGAAAAGGTATTAAAGCTGAGGATGTCAAAATTTTACCTCCTATTGAATAAATACATGGGCTTGACACACCACCACCACCTAAGGTGCTAGAGGTAAATTCTCTAATGAAATTCAATGATAATGATAATCCTCACAATATGCACCCTAGCCAATGCCTTTATGAGTTTGAAAATTACATTAGAAAGCAAAATAACTTCAATGCAAATGTTATGAAACAATTGCAATACAATTCTGATATGATTGCTCACTTGAGTGACTTGTTATTTAGAATCTCAAATGATGTTAGAGGTGTGGGGAAGCATGCTTCTATGGTTCAAACTCAGTTAGAACAAGTTGCTAAATCTCAAACAGAGTTGTTAGATGAAATGAATAATAATATCAATGATCATGCTGTTAGAGTAATGACTAGAGGAGGTAGGATGACTCAGGAACCACTCTATCCGGAAGGACACCCAAAAATAATTTAACAAGACTCTCAAAGGGTTAACACTGATGCACATGGTCCTTCTAAAAAGAAAAAGAAGAAGAAAAATGATAGGACTTTGCATGCCTCTAGTGAACCTGAAGTAGAAAAACCTCCCGATAATGATAATGAAGTTTCTATCTCTCATGCTGAAACTCAATCTGGTAGTGAACAGTCACCTTTTGATAATGAAAAAGATAATGATGAGGTTCGGGAAGATACTCAAACAAATAATAAAGAACCAGACAATGATGTTGAGATAGAACCAGCAGTTGATCTTGATAACCCACAACCCAAGAATAAAAGATATGACAAAAGAGACTTTGTTGCTAGAAAACACGGTAAGGAAAGAGAATCATGGGTTAAAAGACCTATGCCCTTTCCATCTAAGTCAACTAAAAATAAATATGATGAAGAATTTGAACGCTTTGATAAAATGTTGAGGCCACTCTTTTTGCGCACTCGCTTGACTGATATCTTAAGAATGCCTCCTTATGCAAAGTACATGAAAGACATCATCACCAATAAGAGAAAAATACCAGAAGTTGGAATCTCCACCATGCTTGCTAACTATACTTTTAAAGATGGAGTACCTAAAAAACTCGGAGATCCGGGAATACCAACTATACCTTGCTCCATCAAAAGAAATTATGTGAAAACTGCTTTATGTGATTTGGGAGCTGTTGTTAGTGTTATGCCTTTCTCTTTATATAAAAGACTTGATTTGAATAAACTCACACATACTGAAATATCTTTGCAAATGGCTAACAAATCCACTACCATACCTGTCGGTATTAGTGAGGATGTGCCCATTGTTGTTGCTAATGTTACTATTTTGACTAACTTTGTTATACTTGAGATGCCCGAGGACGACAACATGTCGATTATCCTTGGTAGACCCTTCTTGAATACTGCAGGGGCTGTTATGGATTGCAATAAAAGCAAGGTCACTTTTCATATCAATGGTAATGAGCATACGGTGCACTTTCTGAAGAAACAATTCCAAGTGAATGGTATTAATGTTATTGAAAAATCTATGATAATCACTATTGGAAGTTTTCAACTACCTCTACCTACTGTTAGAAATAAATATGCTTATTGTTGGGAACATTCATATCCCCGTTGAGGTAACTTAGTGATTTACGAAAGTTCTTCGGTTTCATGCTAATCGAAAGTGGTTGTTAATTAGACTTGATCAACCTTATTAATGGATCATCTTTTAGAGGTATGAAGTTGATGAATTTAGTGAGCACTACTTTATATCCCTACCTTTTGTTTTTTGTTTTTATTAGTTAAATAAAATAAAATGCCAAGTTTTGTCTGTTTTTTGAATTTCCCGTGCAATAAAAAAATGACCCAAAAATAAAAGTTCTCAGAATGCTCTGAAAATTTAATATTATTTTTTTGTTATTATTTAAGAAATTTTTGGTGCAAATAACATCAAAGGGAGGTGCACCAGGTGGGCACAACCCACCTGGGTGCGCCAGGACCCCCAGGCGCGCCCTGGTGGGTTGTGGTCCCCACGTGGGCCCCCTCACTTATCTCTTCATCCCACATCACCACCTACCTTCATAAAAAATCACCATTGCTCTCTCTCTCTCTCGTGTTCTTGCTCCTGAACCCACGGATTTCGATCTCTTTGCTCGAAGCTCCATTTCCGAAACTGTTTCGGGGGATTGTTGCTTGGTATGTGACTCCTCCGTTGGTCCAATTAGTTTTTTGCTTTAGTGGTTTGTATTTTGAATAATTAGCTACTCTTGGTGCTGCTGTAGATGAGCTTGCATGTTGAATTCTTAGAGTTCTAAGTAGTTTGAATGCTTATTATGGCCTCTATGCATCCTTATGAGTAGTTGCTTTCAATCTTGTGAAGTTTTGTTGAGAAAAATTTTGTGGACTAAAAATTTCAGAATTTTGTTCATAGGAAAAAAGATGAGTATCTTTAGGAAGTTTGCTTCCAAGAAGAACTCCAAGGGAGTTATTGGGGAGTCATCTGACAGTGATCTCCACACCCGGAGAATGGCGGAGGTACGGCCGTGCGAATGGCCGCATAACCCGTTCATGGAAGGGGCCGAAATCCTTCAGGAGTTCGCACAATATGCTGCTAATGCCGGCCTCACCGACTTCATCACAGCTGAATGTGAACAGTATCATCTCCTCACGAATTCCTTTGTGCAAAGTTTTAATTTCTTGAGTAGGAATAATCCCCCTGAGGTGCAGTTTAACTTATATGTTGAACCCCATCAGATACTACTTACTGAATTTTGTGACATATGCTTGCTTCCTTCTGATGGTGGTTTAGTAGAGCCTAGGCCCGCGGAGTTTGATGGTTTTTACCATACTCTGACAGTGGGGGTGAGAGAGTGGCATCGGGTCTCGCTGCCACTAGCTTACACTTTCCGGTTGTACATTATTTTGCTCTATTCATTACGAAGTGTTTGCTTCCTAGAGAGAAGGTAGGTGCGCTCAGTGCTCCAGACTTTGTTGTTTTACGCCGTGCACTTTACGGCGACAACACTTATAGCTTGGGAGCTATTGTGGCACGTCGCCTCCATATTAACAGATCCAAGGGCAAACTACATGGTGGTATTTATGCTACTCGCTTGGCGATTCACTTTAACATTCAGATACGCCAGGATGCTTATCCTTTGCCCAAGGTTTACCTAGATCGCGCGGCTATGGCACACCACCACTTTATTGATAGCGAGAACACCACTATGGATGTTCCATATAACTTGGTCTTTAGTGAGATTACTCATGATGTTATTCTGTTGCCTGCACCTGCTTTGTTTGATCCTATTGCCAGGGCAGATACATGATTATGCCTGAGGACATTGCCGCCTACTGGATTAACCTAGCTGCGGCAGAGGAAGAGCCTCAGGAGTGGGACCCTCAGGTGCCCGCTCCTCAGCATTCCAACATAGGACCCCATGGTTTCTTCGAGTGGTGATTACCAAGTTAGGCCAAAAGCCTAAGCTTGGGGGAGTACGTATTTCCACCGACATTACATTCATGTTTACACATTTCATTTCAGTTGTCGGTGTCCACACTCTTCCATTGTATTATCCATGCTGAATTTATTTTCGTGCTTTCTTCTTGTGTGTTTGACAAACTTTGAGAAAATCCAAAAATATATTTCCTACTTCTTTTCGTTTTTTCTTCTTAGTTTAAATTGTTGTAGCACTAAAAAGAAAAACTCAAAAATATTTCCTTATTCTTCTTTTACTTGTTGGGAGCTTTCCCACGTAAATAGTCTTTCTCGTTTTGTTTTTCCCTTTTATTTGCTCGTTCAAGAAAAACTCCAAAAACATTTTTAGTGTGTTTCTCTGAATTTCAGTTTCTTTCTATTGAGTCATACTGAGGAGAAGACCACGATGAAAATTTTGAGTGGCTCTCATATGCATTATTGTTGATCTAACAAAGAGCCCATATTACCTTGTCTTCTCCTTTTGAATAAATTTTTTGCAGATTCTAGCTTAGTTCACGGCACCCTTGCACTATTATTATTTTCATATCGTTCGTTCGTGCAAGCGAAAGGCAATAATGACGATATTTGATGAACAGGCTGTGGCAGAGAGAAACATGTATGAACTCGACTTGTTCTGTTTTTGTAAATATGGTTAACGTAGTATCCATGATTCAACCTATTATGATCAAACATGTTTGCAATGACAATTAGAGATTATAGTTTCCCATGCCATGCATAAGTAGCTAGGAGTGGATAATGATTTATCTTGGATGTCAACATTGCGTTAAATGATTGTGATGTAGTATGATGATATGGTATCCTCCTCTGAATGTTCGAGTGGCTTGACTTGGCACATGTTCATGCATGTAGTTGAATCAAAACCAACATAGCCTCTATGATATTTATGTTCATGGTGTTCATATCCTACTCATGCTAGTATCCAATGTTACTTATGCATAATGCATGTTCATGACTGTTTTCGCTCTCTAGTTGGCTGCTTCTCAACCTATTTGCTAGACTTCGCCTGTACTAAGTGGGATTTCTGCTTGTGCATCAAAAACCTTAAACCCAAGTCATTCCAGATGAGTCCACCATATCTACCTATATGCGGTATTACCCTACCGTCCTAAGTAAATTTGCATGTGCCACGTCTAAAAACTTCAAATAATTATCCTTTTTGTGTGCCTGGATTGTTCATAGAGCGACAGGATGTAGTCAGTATCTTCCATGCTAAGCGAGTTATTCTCATGACGAGTGTTTATTCACTTGTCCTTGCACGAGAGGGGCAGTAATAGGGATTCCCAGTCCCAAACTCAAATTGCAAATAATTAAACAAAACTCCCCAGAGACTGTTGTTGGTATGGATGGCACCTGTTGTTTCGGACAAGCCGTGGAGTGTGATTGTTGGTGGAGGGGGAGTAAACCTTTACTTTTATCGCTTGGGAACCGCCGCTAATGTGTTTAGCATGGAAGTTACCGATAACTAATGGTCGCGAAGTAAAAAAGAAGGGTGCATTTCTCAAAATTTCATTTACGTCTGTTTTAAAAACTTGAGCTCTGGCACCGCTGCAAATCACTACTTCCCTCTCAAACAAGCGCCAGAACCTGAGAGCACTATTGTCATCCTCATGCATTGTGTGTAGCTAATGTTGGGTGCATCATGACTGGATCTTTTCTACCATGAATTACAATGTTTAGTCGCTGCTTGAACTTTGGAGGTGCTCTGCATTTATGTTTTGCGGTCTCGGAAAGGGCTAGCGAGATACCACTATTGTCATAATATCATGGTTGTTACAAAGTGTTGATATTTGAGATATCTTATTATTGCTCTCTAGTTGTTTATGTTATTGGTATGAGTTAATATAATTTCTAAGAGTTATTGTTGACATGGTTAGTCATGATCTTTGCTGAAAACCTGGGTGCTACTTAAGCCTATTTATGTAAACAAGAGCAAAAGAGTTTGTAAAGTTTTTCTTTTTCACTTTTAGTTTGTCAACTGAATTGCTTGAGGACAAGCAAAGGTTTAAGCTTGGGGGAGTTGATACGTCTCCGTCGTATCTACTTTTCCTAACGCTTTTCCTCTTGTTTTGGACTCTAATTTGCATGATTTAAATGAAACTAACCCGGACTGACGATGTTTTCAGCAGAACTACTATGGTGTTGTTTTTGTGCAGAAATAAAAGTTCTCGGGTTGGAACGAAACTTTGCGAGGATTTTTTATATAAATAAAGAAAAATACTTGAGCCAAGAACCACCGGAGGGGGGCCCTAGGTGAGCACAACCCACCAGGGCGCGCCCCCCTCCGGGCGCGCCCAGGTGGGTCATGCCCACCTGGTGGCTCCGTAGACCCTAGCTCTAACGCTATAAAATCTTATTTTTGGAGAAAAAAATCAAGGAGGAAGAATTATCGCATTTCACGAGACGGAGCCACCGCCACCTACTGTTCTTCATCGGGAGGCCAGATCTGGAGTCCATTTGGGGATCTGGAGATGGGGATCTTCGATCTTCGTCATCACCAACCCTTCTCCATCGCCAATTCCATGATGCTCCCCACCGGGAGTGAGTAATTCCTTCGTAGGCTCGTTGGTCGGTGAGGAGTTGGATGAGATTCATCATGTAATCGAGTTAGTTTTGTTAGGGCTTGATCCCTACTATCCATTATGTTCTGAGATTCATGTTGCTATGACTTCGCCATGCTTAATGCTTGTCACTTTGGGCGCGGGTGCCATGATTTCAGATCTGAACCGTTTATGTTATCACCATTATATCTATGTTGTAGATCTGATCTTGCAAGTTATAGTCACCTACTACGTGTTATGATCCGGCACCCCCGGAGTGACAATAGTCGGGACACTTCCCAGTGATGACCGTAGTTTGAGGAGTCCATGTATTCACCGTGTGTTAATGCTTTGTTCCGGTTCTCTGTTAAAAGGAGGCATTAATATCCCTTAGTTTCCAATAGGACGCCGCTTCCACGGGAGGGTAGGACAAAAGATGTCATGCAAGTTCTTTCCATAAGCACGTATGACTATTTACGGAATACATGCCTACATTATATTTATGAACTGGAGCTAGTGTCGTATTGCCCTAGGTTGTAACTGTCACATGATGAATATCATCCAACAAATCGCCGATCCAATGCCTACGATTTTCCTACATATTGATCTTGCTAAGTTACTGCTGCTGCTGTTACTATTTGTCACTGCTACAAAACTATTACTATCACTGTTACCGTTACTGTTGCTGCTACCACTACTATCAAAGCTATCATATTATTGTGCTACTGATCACTTTGCTGCAGATAATTAATCTCCAGATGTGATATTGACAACTCAGTTGCTAATACTTGCAAATATTCTTTGGCCCCCCTTGTGTCGAATCTATAAATTTGGGTTGAATACTCTACCCTCGAAAACTGTTGTGATCCCCTATACTTGTGGGTTATCACTTCTGCAGGTGCATTTGACGTAGGGGAAATGCACACGGCCTTGACAAAGTCGCATGTAAACTGAACTAGCAGTGTACGAGCCAGAAGCTGCGCTCGACCAGGAGAAGTGATCCCGCGCCTCCTCATCACACGACACCCAATTGATCGCCTGGATGAGATGCGTCAGCTGTAGGTGAGCCACAAACGAGATGTCTCCCTACACATTGTTGGTCCAACCGTTGTCCATCAACGCCGAATGCACAGTTCTCCGGTTCTGGTTCCTCACCGCCACCAAAGCTAGGATCGCCGGTGCAATATTTTTTACAGTGAAACATGTATCCATCGATCACGCAAAAAAGAACACTCTTCCCATATCCAACGGATTATGCGAACAAGGCTATCAAAGACCACTCTCGCATCATCATCCACCATCATCGACAGCCCCTGCCACGATCTATCTGGATCAGTACATTGTAGCCATTCCCAAAGGACACGGGGTGCCAAGGCTTGCACATTTAGATTTTTAACCCCTAGGCCACCAAACTCCATGCCACAAAGCATTGGCCACCATTAGCTCTGTCTTTCCTTGCCCAAAAGAAAGCTCTCATCCAACGGTCGATGTCTTCATAGACCCATAGAGGCGCATCCATGATCAGCAGGTGGTGGAGTGGTCTGGCAGAGACCACCGATTTGACTAGCACTAGACCTGACCTCTTGATCACCCCTCTCTGCTAAGCAAGCACAAAATGCCTCACTTAATCAAGCAACGGTTGCCACTCCGTACGCGTGAGTTGTCTGATCGCTAGCTGAAGCCCAAGGTATTTACACAAAAACTCACCGATCCTGCAAAGAAGTGCGCCTTTGACTCTCTCATGATCCGGCGGTGTCCCTCGCATCGGGATGGCCAGGGATTTGGCGTAATATTGACTCCCAACCCAGAAGCAATGCCGGACAGGAGTAGCGCCTCCCTCACAAAGTTCAGAACCCAAAAGCAACCTAGAACATCGTCTTGATGCGAGAAGAACCCTAGGACCACCTCCTTTATTAGGCAGATCGGCGGGGGCCCACACCTCTACCCGTCGGCTCCTGATCAGCAGGCCGGAGAACTCAGCGGGCACCGCTGCCACCATCCGCACCACACAGAGATGAGGGGCTGGGCCGCACCAAGACCCCCGAACTAGGCGCCATGCCGCGCACACGGCCACAACGGTCACCCAGGTCGCCAAAGAAGTCCGGAGTTGCCGCCCCATTGTCCAACTGCGCCGGAGGAGCCACGCCGTCCAAGGCCGCCATGAAACTCCAGCTGGAGATTCCGACACACGAGAAGGAAGAGGCCCCGCCGCTGCCAGTCGCACTCGGGGATGAGAGCCCGCCACCGCCATCATCTGTGCGGCCTTTGACTGGCGGCATCCTTTGGCGGTAGGCGGGAGCGGGGGCAGAGGAGAGGGAGGCGGTGGCTCTAGGGTTCCACCCGAGTTGTCCCGTCTGGGAGCGACGCGGGGTTCCTTTTCCTCGACAGATCCTTTTTTGTGAGAAAACTTCCGATCTATTCATCAACTGTCAAGGTAGTACAAAGAACACCAGAACTAAGAATTTCATCCATGTCCGTAGACTACCTAGCGACGACTACAAGCACTGGAGTGAGCTGAAGGTGTGCCGCCATCATCGCCACTCCCTCATCGGAGCCGGGCAAACATTGTTGTAGTAGACAATCGGGAAGTCGTCGTGCTAAGGCCCTATAGGACCAGCGCACCAGAACAGCAACCGTCGCCGATGAAAAGAAGCCTAGATCGGAAGGATCCATCCTGCAGACACATAGACATAGACGGATGAAGACCGGATCCAAGTGGATCCACCGAAGACAAGCGCCGACTGGATCCCACGAGATCCGCCAGAGACACACCTCCACACACCCTCCGACGATGCTTGAAACATCACCGGGAAAAGGGTTAGGCGGGGAGGACCTTATTCCATCTTCAAGAAGCCGCCTCCGCCTCGTCTTTTTGAGTATGACACAAACCCTAACAAAACTCAAAAAAACACCTAAATACGTAGCCCTCCCCTGCTACACCAACTTGATCAACGATATGTAAAGATCAGGTTAAAGGAAACGATATATAAGAATCAAAGCTTATAACGTTATTCAGTCTGATAGCTCCGTTGTAATTGCTGCATCGATGAACAATTCGCTGGATCATTCCGTTTATGGACATCTGATGCTGAAAACCAAGAAGATTCTGGAACCTCATGGGTTTATTCCGCAGAAAATTGATCGTCATCAAAATAGAGTTGCTCATAATCTAGCTAATATTGGTCGTACTGAAGGTAGCACCGCTTGTTGGTTGCATAATGTTCCAGATAGTGTTTCTAGCTTTGTATTAGCAGACTGTAATATTATTACCGAGGAATAAATCCCAATAATTTCCAGGAAAGAAAATGCACACGGCAAGATATGCTGATTTTTCCTTTCTTGCCCAGAATCTGGGCCCTAGCTAGCCAGACTACGAGCGCATGCATACATGTCCAGTGTTCCTCTGGTCTAGATAGTGAAATAAAAATGCGCATATGCAGTGTTTGTCTCGTGGGGATTAAACAATACCACTGGTTTTATTTTTTAGAAAAAAAATACTAGTAACCCACCATTTTCGTTTACGCGGCGAGGAGCAAACATTGCCGGTTCCAGTCGCCGGCCAGCCTACGTATCGACTGCACGTCACATAAAAAGATTTCCTCCTTTTGTTTTATTTTTTGCTACTATATATGTGCCACGATGACAAAAAGATAAATAGAGCGGAGATCTTTCGTGGGAAATGAGGCGTACATGACAATGAGTCATCATCATTTCTGCTTTGGATGGGGCGCATGCATGGCAATTTTGCCGTGCGCATTTTTTGCCGTGTGTCGTTGGAAATGGGGCGGACATGACAATGAGTCATCAACATTTTTGCTGTCCCATTCAGGCAGCTGTCCCATTGAGTTACAAAAGGCAAAAAGAAGCAGGGCCGGGGAAGTCAAAAATCAGGCGAACCGGCAGCGGTGTGTTTGTGCCTTTGCAATTCAATGGGACAGCTGCCTGACTGAAGCAGTCCAACGAAAATATCTGTCGGGGGCAACGGGAGCCGTTAAGGGCAACTCTAACGGGGCGATCCATTTCGTCCGCGGACATTCGTTTGGGTCAGCGTGGACACAAAAGTCGGCCCAACGCGCCGACCCAAACGGATGCGCGTCCACTTTTCGTCCACCTGCCGACTCATTCCTGGCCCATTTTGAGCCGGATTTGCATCGGCGCGGACAAGAGACAGACGCGCGCGCTCGCTTTTTCCTCCCCCAGGCCCGCTGGTCGGTGGCAGCCTCCACCATTTCCCTTCATCCCCCCTCCAAAAATCCTCGCGCCCGCGCGCGCTCCCGCCCCCGCCATGGACGACGACCTCGTCGCCGCCGCCGGCCTCGCCTCCCTCGCCTCGTCCGGCATGATGACCGCCCCCTCCGGCAAAGGCAAGCCTCGCGCCCCCCGCAAGACCGCCGTCGCGCCCAAGCCGAAGAAGACGCTGACGCCCGAACAGCGCGCAAGGGAGTCGGCCAAGAGGAAGGGCCGGAGGCACGCGGCGGCCGCGAGGGAGGAAGCCATCACGGCGGCCGTCGTCGCCGCCGCCAGGCAGCAGGAGGTCACCAACGCCCGCGTCGCGGCGGCAACGAGGGAGGCGCTTTATATGATAGGGTTAAACCCTAGCCAGCACGGCCTCGTCAACGCCACCGTGGCCGCGGCCAGCACCGGCTCATCCGCGTTCCCTCGGATGGTGCTGCCCGACTCGCCCCGCGCGTCGGCTTGCACCCCGATGCCCGGCTTCCACGTCTACCCGCAGGCCTCCCGCCTCTCCGGGGAGTGCTCGCCCAAGGTGAGCGTGGTGGCGCCTTCCACGCCCGCGCCCGCGCCCATCGACCTCAACGCCACACCGGTGGCCGGTGGCTCCTCATCCGGAAGCGCGAGGAAACGCGCGCGGCACATGCCAGCCGACGTGCCGGGCGCACGCAACCTGTTCGACGGAATGCCAGCCTCCGGCGACGATGACTACATGCAGAACATGATCTTCGAGGGTGGTGCGCCGGTCGCTGGCGGTGCCGCCGGGGTTGGCTACGATCCCGACGAGACACAAAGCCAGGACGGCCGAGGGGCGTTCACGCCGTCCACCTTTGATCAAGATCAGGTGGCCTTCATGCATGATCAGGTCGGCCTGGACCTGGACGGCTTCCCACTCGACCACGAGTTTCCAGATGACTACAGGCAAGAGGAAGAGGACGAGTGCGACATCGAAGGGGAGCCTTTGTTCGAGGACGAGCTCGCCAACCAAGCCACCGGGGTGAAGCCGAAGCGCAAGAGCAAGCGAACCAAGGCATACATGGCGGCCGAGGACAAACTTCTTTGTGAGTGTTGGAGAGACATTGGGCAAGACCCCAAGACGGGTGCCGAACAAAAGGCATCAACCTTTTGGATTCGTGTCCACCGTGAGTTCCATGAGCGCAAGAAGTTTCCGTCGTACCAAATAGTAAGCACGCGCGGGTGGGTGTCCATTACGAAGCGATGGAGGGTGATCCAACAAGAGTGCAACAAGTTTTGTGCCCCTCTTGAGAGCGTCAAGGCCCGCCCCGTGAGTGGCATCGGCATGCAAACATGGTATGCTAGCAAGCCACCCTCTTTTGTGAGCGGCATAGGCCAATATGCTTGCATGAAATACATTTATAGGCATTTCAAGCTTTTGAGGCATTCAAGGTCCAACACAAATGGCAAGTGCTTCAACCTCCCCCATTTCTTTAGGGTCATCAAAGACGAGGAGAAGTTCAAGGCGCAATATGCCGCCCTCAAGTCGTGTGGGGGGAAGCAAGCCGTGGAGGAGGTTGGGGACGGCGAGAAGGCACGGCCGCGGGGGAAGACCAACTCCAAGAAGGAGGACAAGCGGGATGCGGCGTCGAACGCCTTGATCGCAAGCGTGGAGGGCATGATGAGCAAGAAGGACTCAAGGGAGGAGGAGCGTCGGCGTTACAAACAAGAGCAAATGAACGCCTTCATGGAGATCCAAAGGAGGAGGCTTGAGATGGATGCGGAGAAGCAAGCCAAGATGCTTGAGATGGAGGCGGAGAAGCAAGCCAGGATGCTAGAGATCGAGGCCGCCAACGCCTGTTGGGGAACACAGTAATTTCAAAAAAATTCCTACGCACACGCAAGATCCATCTAGGTGATGCATAACAACGAGAGGGGAGAGTGTTGTCTACGTACCCTCATAGACCGAAAGCGGAAGCGTTATGACAACATGGTTGATGTAGTCGTACGTCTTCATGATCCGACCGATCCTAGTACCGAAAGTACGGCACCTCCGCGATCTGCACACGTTCAGCTCGGTGACGTCCCACGAACTCTCGATCCAGCTAAGTGTCGAGGGAGAGCTTCGACAGCACGACGGCATGATGACGGTGATGATGAAGTTACCGGCGCAGGGCTTCGCCTAAGCACTGCAACGATATGACCGAGGTGGATTATAGTGGAGGGGGAACCGCACACGGCTAAGACAATGTCGGTTGTGTATTCTAGGGTGCCCCCTGTCGGTGTCAAAACCGGCGGATCTCGGGTAGGGGGTCCCGAACTGTGCGTCTAGGGTCGATGGTAACAGGAGACAGGGGACACAATGTTTACCCAGGTTCGGGCCCTCTCTATGGAGGTAATACCCTACGTCCTGCTTGATTGATCTTGATGAATATGAGTATTACAAGAGTTGATCTACCACGAGATCGTAATGGCTAAAACCCTAGAAGTCTATCCTGTATGACTATGATTATCTATCCTCTACGGACTAAACCCTTCCAGTTTATATAGACACCGGAGGGGACTAGGGTTGTACAAAGTCGGTTACAGAGAAAGGAATCTTCATATTTGGATGCCAAGCTTGCCTTCCACGCCAAGGAGAGTCCCATCCGGACACGGGAGAGAGTCTTCGGTCCTCGTATCTTCACAGCCCATCAGTCCGGCCCATGTCTAACAGGTCGGACGCTCGAGGCCCCCTTAGTCCAGGACTCCCTCAGTAGCCCCTGAACCAGGCTTCAATGACGAGGTGTCCGGCGCGCAGATTGTCTTCGGCATTGCAAGGCGGGTTCCTTCTCCGAATACTCCAACACAGTCTTCGGACGCAACGAACATGTCCGGCTCTGCAAAACAAATCCCACACGCAACCGCAGAGAGTATAATATCTCACGAGTCCCATCTGCTGACAACTTTTGGTAATGTGATACCACGCCATCACCCTGTCATTATTTCAAACCGTTTTGCAGCCTGCCGCTTCGAGATGCGGTCTCATTGGCACGTCTTGTCAAAGCAGAGATCGTGTCCCCTTATCGCGGGATTTCTCATCAATACGAGAGTGGGTAATTCAACCGTGCCGTTTGCACAACCCTTGGGAACTGGCGAGTTTTAAGGCGAGTGGGGAGGCGCTTGATATTCACTGCCTTTATAAGGAGATAAGGATTCCCTTCTTTCACCCACGCCTTCTCTCTATCCCTGTCCTCCCATTCTCGAGCCCCAGCACCCAAGTCCTCATCTTTTTCGCTAAAAGAAAGCGCTCGAGCATGTCTGGATCCGGAGCGCAAGGCAAGTGGATGGCCTCCTCTGTCAAGGAGAAGGACATCACCAAGCTTCGGGAGCCCGGGTACCTGGCAAAAGAAATCGCCCACCGGTTCCCCGCCAAGGGGCAGATCATCCCCACCCCGAAGCCCAATGAGAGGGTGGTGTTCATCCCCCACTTCGGACTGTGGCTTAGGATGGCCAACACGCGGAGTGCGGAGGCGCCATGGTGAGCAAGCTGCCCAATGTCACATGGCCCAAGGGTACTTTTGTGGAGACCGTCAAGAGTGGCAGAAACTGTGGTTCTATATCATAGAGCCCCGCGACGCCACCTGGGCCACGGCTCCCGAATTCAAGTCCGGAGCTCCAATGCGGCTCACCTCCTGGCTAGAGAAGGGCCTGAATTGGTCTTCATCGGACGAGCTGACGGCGCTGCAAACGCGCATCCAGAGCATGGTGGACAAGAACATCAAGCTCGTCAATGTGATCCAGGTGATGCTAGTTCGCCGAATCCTTCCATGCCAGAGCCGGACTTGCCACTTATGGGAGTTCGATCCGGCCGAGCACCAGACCTTGCTATGGTTCTACGGAACCATGCACGAAGATATCTGGAAGGTGCTCTTCAAGGGCAACGAGACGCCACCGGAGACGACCGAAGACCGTGGGCATGCCCTGGCACGTCCCGCCAGTGCGGTAAGTCTTTCACGTTTCAAGGTGTATCTTTTACTTGCTTGTTCATGGAGGGCATCTAGACCCCGCTATTTATTTTGCCAGGGCTGGACAAAGAAGGCGGAGCGGATTCGATGTCCGGCTCCGTTGCCCGAGGAGCCAGCAATTCCTCTTCTGACAAAGATGCTGGTCCCGGTGCCTTACAAGGTGCCGGAGAAGAAGGCCAAGGGGGGCCCGAAGTGGCCTCCGCCGTAAGGGTGCTTCGGACATGTCGTCCGAAGACAACGATACTCACTCCTCCGCCGCCGAAGACGACGACGAGGAGGAGGAAGAGAGCAGCTCCCCCCTGAGGGGGGAAGGAAGAAGAGGGCGGCCTCCACAAATCTAGAGGCGGAGGCGTCCAAGAGGGGGAAGACCTCCTTCGCGGATAACTCTGCGTGGGACGTTGAGAGCAGCCCAGAGCCGCGCCCCCGAGAGAAGCCCCTGGCCGCATCGTGAGTACTTAAGAACCCTGATGCGTCCATATATCCGGCCTCTCTACTTCACAGTTTTAACATGTTGAATTATGCAATTGCAGTCCGGCCCACGACAACTCCCTGCGATCCTCATCAGGGGGTTTGCTGGATTCGAAGGCGATGGCCAGCGAGTCACCACCGACGGCTCACTCTCCCCAGGCCAAGGGCGACGCCGAGGTGCTATCCCGAAGGACCTTCCCCAGCCAGGGAGAGGTTCAGGAGGTCGTCAAGGTGGCGCCAGAGGATAACTCCTCGGCCGCCGGACACATGGGGGAGAAAGCCCCCATGGAGACTGGCGATGGGGGCCATATCCAATTCGGCCCCCAGTCGGATACCATCCCGGAGACCTACACGGTTCCGGAGTCAAGCGAGCAGCCTCCTCCAAAGGGAGGAGGTGTGCCTATTCCGCCGGTGACCTCTGTCCAACCAGAGGCACCAGATAATCTGCTGGAAGCGCTACGAGGCGCTTCCATTGTGGAGGAACACCGTATCCTAATGGGTACGGTGGTTGAGAGGGTTCAGTCCGTCAAGAGCGGACTGACCGAAGCCTGCACCAGCCTGCTGACAGGCTTTGAGGTAAGCGACACAAAAGAAAGAGTCATAGTATAGACAGTAGCCCCTGAGACACTGTCCGGTGTTCGGAAAGAAAAGCCGGACAGAGAATCAAGTAATTTTCATAGGAAACTAACTAAATATGTCTTATGGGAATATGCAGGCATCGTTGCTGGCCGCAACCTCTCATGCTGCTGAGGTCTCCGGACTAAAGCAGAGTCTGGAGCGGGCCGAAGAAGAGCTCGGCCTTGTGAAAAGGCAGCTGGAGGACAAGCAAGGTATGTGGTGACTTGTTGTATATTCGGAAAGAATAAATGATGTGTGCTGACCGTAGTGCCATGATATTTGTAGGAGCAGCGACCGCGGTCGAGGTCCTTAAGAAGGCGCTGGCCGAGGCCAAGGAGAAAGCTGCCAAGGAACAAGCCGCCCGTGAGAAGCACGAGGCCAGGCTTGATGAGGTCCAGCAGGAGCTCCAGGATGCCGTGAAGAAGTGCGAGTCCTTGGAACGCGATGTTTCGTCTCACGAGACCGAACTCGCCAAGGCTCGCCAAAGCGCACAGGAGGCCCGGGCCAAAGCCCAAAGCGCCCTCCAGGAGATCCAACAGGCGAAGAAGATCGCAGCAGGTAAGACGTTTAGTATGCAAAGCAAGTATGTGGAGAATAGGTATCTCTTACTAACCCAGATTTGGGGTTCTCCAAGGGCGTTTGTGGATCTGCCATGCAGTGTTTCTGATGCTGCGGAATTCTTTCGAGCCGAAGAGGGGAGCTCAACAGAGAAGCTGTTCTGGTCGCAATACCTTGCGCCAGAACATCCGGTGCCCTTTAGCGATCAGCTGAAACAGCTGGTCGAACTGCATAGGGTGGCCGAACTGGCCATGAAGGACTTAATAATCCGGTTGTGGCCTGCCGAAGCTATACCCAGTAGCTACTTCAGGCTCGTCAAGCGGCTGGTCGAAGCCTGCCCCCGGCTTGACGTTATCAAGCGATCGGTCTGCATCGAGGGTGCGCGGATGGCCTTTTCCCACGTCAAGGTGCAGTTGGCGAAGATGAATGCCGTCAAGCTCGCGACCGAGGGTCCGCCCGAGGGCAAGGAGCACCGCATGCCCGAACTATATTTTGACAATGTCCTGGAGGGATCCCGCATTGTGGCGGCGCAGTGCGCCAAAGATGTAATCTTTGAATGAGTACATTTGTACTATCTTGCCCTGTATTATGGAACAAGTTAATTTATGTAAGATAAATGTTTGTTTAATATTTTACCTCCCGTGCGGCCGTGTTTATGAAATTCTGAGAGTTGGCCAGTCGTCGGCTTCACCCCCCACGTAGGTAGTACGGGGGTGTTCAGGATGGAATCTAAACACTCTTGATCCAATTGTTTGGTCCTTGAAGGAGGTGTTTAGCGCAACGAACCAGGCAATCGGACTATGTGGCTTTATCACCCTCACTTAGCCATAGGAGTTTGACAATGAAAATTTAGGCGCAACACCTAGTATCCGAACTAGGGTACTGTAAACACCTGATCAGGTAAGAACCGATCCCTCGCATAATGCGGAAAAAACCGCTAAAGATTTGAAACCTCCGAAGAGCCGACCGGCTCTCGCCGCATCATGATAGTCAGTTTTCGGCTTTCTCTACTGAGGTGCTCATCCGGATAAACCAGGACACAATCGCAGTAGTTCTCCCTTTACTACCCTAGCCGATATAGCGGAACGTAAGGTAGTAAGCACAGGAGCCGGGCAACCCAACTATTGACCAAAGACATGATTCGGAGCCAATGCATATAATGCTAAATTCGGGGTGCCGAACTATTATTGTAAAAAGTGTTCGGACTTTGTTGCCATATTATGGGTCGCAATGAAGCCCCTGGCAGATTAAAGCGTACCAAAGTGTACGTGCGCAACTTTGAGAAGATTACCAAAGAAGGAAAAAAGGGAGTAGTAAGCTAGTGCCGCAGAAGTTGGGCCGCAAACTGTTTCCATTATAGTTTGATTAATACGCCAAAGCGTATTCGTAAAAGTGGTGCGATAAGCAACCGGGCTATTTAACATGCCACTACCAAGGAAGAGCTGCGTACATGCCCTGGAAGCAGTTAGAGTGATCGTTAAAGAGACCACCTAAAAATTCCCTTGTACGCCAGTGCTTCTTGCCATCTTGGTGTATCCGTCCTGTCGAGAGGACGAATGATCATGTCGTCGGAAGAAGCCTGCGGAAGAGAAACCTGAAAGGATAAAAAAGAAAAATTGAAAGTATGTGTGTCTAGGGGCGGTCGAGCTGTAGTGTGGATCGCAAGCTAGTTATGCCTCCGTCTATGCCCATGGTATTTTGAGTGCGTAGTTATGTACGTGTGGTACGACGTAGCTTCCCTCCAAGGAAGTGAACATCGACATACATCCTCGTCTCCCGGAGTTGTGGTTATCCCTAACCCTAACTCTCTACTTGTGGTTACTTGTCTCTTAGCACTTACTTATATCACTTTGTGTTTGCTTACTTACTACTTGTGTTACTTGCTTAGCACTTAGTACTTCACTTGCAATTGTTAGGCTCACTTTCATATTCCGCATTATTGCCTAAAATTGCTAAGTAATAATTAAAATTTGTAGTTGTACCTATTCACCCCCCTCTAGGTCCATCTCGATCCTTTCAATTGGTATCAGAGCCTCGTGCTCTATTCTTGTGGCTTAATCGCCCTAGAGCGAGATGAACCCCGATGGGACTCCCCGTGTTGCAGATCCGAAGGATAAAGGCGAGGCTTCTTCAGAAGTCAAGTCCTTTACTTCTGAGGATCTGGAATGGGCCCTTGCTAAGCAAAAAGAGGAGCAT
This sequence comes from Triticum aestivum, assembly GCF_018294505.1. Lineage (NCBI taxonomy): Eukaryota > Viridiplantae > Streptophyta > Magnoliopsida > Poales > Poaceae > Triticum > Triticum aestivum. The sequence goes on from NC_057799.1 coordinate 358,418,752, forward strand.
GAAGCTTCTCTTGAGGCCTTGGTCCAAATGAGAATAGCCACATTGTCCACGGTGCTTGCACCACCTTCGGGTGGTGCGGCTCCGAGGCCAACTGTGCCTACTCCGTCACTTGGTCAACAACCTCCTAGCAATTAACACTCCAGTGTTCCTTGGCTTTATGCAAGAGCCCAAGTTGAGAAACCGAAATATAACCCTCAAGGCAAACCTCCTTTACTTGATGCCACTTCCGATTTTGCCTTGTGGAGAGTTGCTATGCAGGATCATCTTCGATATGGAAATGATGAGATGCTGGAGATCTTGGAGTATGGTTACCATGTGGTTGATGCAAAGAATCCTACACCAAGAGAAATTTATGACAAGAATCTCAATGACACTGCAATCATGTGTATAAGGAGAGGTATGGTTGAAAAGCAAAGGAGACCTTTCATACACATCACAAGTGCCAAGGAACTATGGGAAAGTATTATAAGATCCAAGACCGGTACCTCCACCCTCCGGAGTGCTCAATATGAAATTGCCAAGGGGCAATTGCAAAACTTTTGTATGGAGAAAGGTGAAACTCCAAATCAACTCCTTGAGCATCTCATAACTCTCACCGCTGACATTGAGTCGTGTGAGTGTGACAAGACACAAGATGGATTCAACATGACTAAGTGATTCCTTGTGGACAAGTTGCTTCATGCTCTTGCCCCATATCACCATCAAATGGTGTGGGACATAAAACAACACCATGCCTTCAAGGAAATGACTACAGATGACATCATATCCACTTTCCAACTATTTGAAGAGTCAAAGGCAAATGCTACAAAACATCTTGCCATGCATGGTACTCCAACATCAAAGATCAATCTTGCATTTAAGGCCAAACATGTATGTGAAGATGAGCAAAGTGAAGAACAAGAAAAAGAAGAAGATGATGATGATGAAGATGGTGATGAAGTTGAATCCGATGAGGGCCCTTCATATGAAGACATGGCTCTCTTTGTCAAGAAGTTTAGCGCGGGAAAATTCAAGGGAAGATTTCAAAAGAAGAAAGTAAGAAAATGCTACAACTGTGAAGAAACCAACCTATTCTCCAACGAGTGCCCTTATGAGAAGAGAGAGGATAAACCAAGGTTTCCCAAGACCTTTCCCAAGAAGAAGTTGCCAAATCCTTTGAACTCCAAGCTCAAGAAGAGAGATGGGAAAGCAATGGTTGCTCAAGAAGAATCCGATCCGGATGATGTTAGTGGTGTTGCCGGAGTTGCTCAAGATTCTCAAAACACATTGAGGCTAGTCAACAAGAGTGGTGATGTTGTCACCTACAACTACATGAAGGACTACAAGGGCAACGCTCACAAGTGCCTCATGGCAAAGGCCATGGTAGAAGATGGAGAGGACCAACACTCTCCTGACAAGGTCAAGGTAACGCCACGATCAAACCCTCCTCTTTTCACTCCTCCTACTCCTAGTGATGAGTATCTTGATGCGGAGGATAGTTATGAGGATGATGATATAAATGATCCTATGCTTGCTAAACTAAATAAGTTCATGTGCTCCCTTAAAGGAAAGAAGCTCACTATGTTTCGTATGCTTATGGAGATGGTGAGTAAGCACACCATTTCCATTAAGGAACTCGAAACCCTCGTCACCGAGGAAAAGGAAAAATATGAGATCCTTGAGCGGAAAGTCCAATATGAGGAAGCACGAAATGATGAACTATGCTTAAAAATTGGTGCAAACATTGATGTTCATACTAAAGATCTTGCCTCCTTGAAAAAGGCTATTGACTCTTGCGAAGAGTTGATGAATGATAAGAGTAAGCTTGTGAAGTCTAATGCTTCTCTCTCTAAGGATTGTGAGCTCCTATCTGTGTCCCTCAAGACTAAGGAAGAAGAGCTCACCCTTCTTACAAAGAGTTTTTAGACACTCAAGCTTACTTATCTTGAAACTCTAGCCAAGGCTTACTCTTCTCCTATTATCAATGGTGATGCTTGTACTACTAACTCTAGTAGTGATCTAGCATCTATTCTTGAGGAGAATCGTTTTCTCAAGGCTCAAATCGAGAAATGGCTCATGACATGTGCTCAAGGGCAAAAGAACCTTAATGAGGTGTTGAGCCAACACAATGAAGTGTTTGCCAAAGAGGGACTCGGGTTTGACCCAAGCACAAGCAAGAAGAAGACGTCCTCTCAGAAGTGCACCACCCCTCTAAAAGAAACTTTTGTACGAGAAGGGCACAAGGAGAAAGGTAAGGTTGTTAGTGGGAAGGCCACAAGGGGCATGCACACTCTCAACAAGCCAAAAGAGTTCATGCCTCCATCCTATGTACTTCGTAAGACTAAGGATGGAGAAGTTTATGCAAAGTTTGTTGGTCCTCGAAATGCATTTCGGTTTTATGCTATTTGGGTCCCTAAGACCCTTGTGACTAACTTGAGAGGTCCCATTGCAAAACGGGTGCCTCTAACCAATTTATAATTGTGTGTAGGTTGCCTTCTCCGGTGGAGTAAAATGGGTGATTGATAGTGGATGTACCAATCATATGACCGGAGATAGCAAATGCTCTACGATTTCATGGAAGCTATTCAACCATTTATGAGCATTATGTTTGGTGGAGGATCAAAAGGACAGGTACTCGGGTTGGGTAAGGTGGCTATCACAAATGACATGTCTCTTGCAAATGTCATGCTTGTCCAATCCCTTAAATATCATTTGCTTTCTGTTTGCCAATTGGCTTCTGTTGGTTATGATGCACTATTTGGACTAACGGATGTGAAAGTCTTTAAGAGAGATACTCTCGAAGTGGCCTTTGTTGGAGAGTTGGATGGCAACCTTTACACGGTTGATTTCTCGAAAGAGAGCACATTCCATGCAACTTGTCTAATGGCCAAGGCCGACAAGGGGTGGCTATGGCATCGCCGGCTAGCCCATGTCGGCATGAGAAATCTTCAAGATCTCTTAAAGGGTAATCACATCCTTGGACTAACAAATGTCTCTTTTGAGAAAGATCGTGTGTGTAGTGCATGCATAGCCGGGAAGCAACATCAATCAAAGCACCCACCCAAGAATATTGTGTCTACTTCAAGACCCTTGGAGCTCCTTCATGTGGATCTTTTTGGGCCTCCTTCATGGGATAGTCTTGGTGGGAAAAAGTATGGGCTTGTCATTGTTGATGATTACTCAAGATATACATGGGTCTTATTCCTCAAGTCCAAGGACGAGACGAAGATCATCTTCATTGATTTTGCCAAGCAAGCCCAACGCAAGTTTGACAAAGAAATCTTAGCAATAAGAAGTGATAATGGCTCCGGGTTCAAGAACTACACCTTGAAGAATTTCTTAGTGATGAAGGGATTGACCATCAATATTCAGCTCCATACACTCCCCAACAAAATGGTGTGGCAGAAAGGAAGAACCGCACACCTGTGGAGATGGCAAGGTCCATGTTGGATGAATACAAGTCACCACATAGTTTTTGGACTGAAGCTGTCAACACCGCATGCCATGCATCAAACCGGCTCTTCCTACGCACTATATTGGAAAAGACTCCATATGAGCTCCTAACCGGGAACAAGCCAAATGTCAAGTACTTTCGTGTATTTGGGTGCAAATGTTTCATCCTCAACAAAAGAGAGCGGTTAGGAAAATTTCAATCTAAAACCATTGAGGGCATATTTGTTGGATATGGATCAAACTCTCACGCATATAGAGTCTACAACAAATCCAATGGATGTGTTGTAGAAACTTGTGACGTGGTGTTTGATGAATTTAATGGCAGCCATGGGGAGCAAGTTGATCTAAGTGATGTAGGTCAAGAAGATTCTTCTCAAGATATCTTGACCATGGGCGTTGGTGCACTTCTTCCAATGGAACAAGAACCTCATGATGATGAAGAAGAAGATGGAAGCTTCACACATCATCAAACTACTTCAACACCCGTACCACCACAAACTCCTATTACTCAACCAGTCCCCGTAGTCCAAGTACAAGATGATGATCAAGTTCCTCTCCAAGATAATCATCGAGAACAAGATCATCCTCAAGGGCAAGAACAAGAAAGTGCAATCATGGACAATGAACCTCAACAAATGCAAGATGAAGAAGAAGATTTTCCACCACACATTAATGATCCATATGTTGAGGACGTGGATGACGGACATGAAGTTGAACCTCGCGAAACCTTAACCTCCATCATGCCTCGAGTGGCCGGTCGTGTTGATTTTGACAAAATTCTCACTGGCATATCGGAAGGTAGAGTCACTCGTAAACAATTGAAAAACTTTTGTGCTCACTTCTCGTTTGTGTCTAGTATTGATCCTCTCAAGGTATAAGAGGAATTAATGGACAATGATTGGCTCGTTGCTATGCAAGAAGAGTTGAACAGCTTTGAGTGCAACCAAGTGTGGTCATTAGTCAGGAGGCCAACTACGGAACACAACGTCATTGGAACAAAGTGGATTTTCAAGAACAAGCAAGATGAGAATGGTGTAATCATCCGCAACAAGGCAAGGTTAGTGGCACAAGGGTACTCACAAGTTGAAGGTTTGGACTTTGGTGAGACCTTTGCCCCCGTTGCCCGTCTTGAATCCATTCGCATCTTACTTGCTTATGCTGCTTTCAATGGTTTTACATTACATCAAATGGATGTGAAGAGTGCTTTCCTTAATGGTCCTCTACAAGAAAAAGTATATGTATCACAACCACCTGGGTTCGTTGATCCCGATCACAAAGACTATGTGTATAAACTTCATAAGGCTTTGTATGGCCTCGAACAAGCACCTCGTGCTTGGTATGATCATCTTAAGAAGTTTTACTCGATGATGGTTTTGTGAGAGGGGTGATCGATCCCACTCTTTTTACTAAGAGGGACAAGGGTGATTTGATCTTATGCCAAATCTATGTAGATGATATCATTTTTGGTTCTCCTAACATTCATTTGTGCAAGAAGTTTGCGGCGTCTATGACCAAGAATTTTGAAATGTCACTCAATGCGGATTTGAAGTTCTTCCTCGGATTTCAAATTCAACAATTTCAAGAAGGAATTTTCTTGTCCCAAGCAAAATACCTCAAGGATATCCTAGAAAAGTTTGGCATGTCTGATGCTAGTCCATGTAAGACACCTATGCCAACCAAAATTGCACTCACTGAAAACACAAATGGTATTCCGTTCGACCCATCTATTTACCGCTCTATGATTGGTTCATTGCTTTATCTTTGTGCATCTAGACCAAACATCATGTTTAGTGTATGCATGTGTGCTAGATTTCAAGCTTCCCCTATGGAAAGTCATCATAAGGCAGTTAAGCATATTCTTAGATACCTTGTTCACACCCCAAAGTTGGGTCTATGGTACCCCAAGGATGCTAAGTTTGATCTCATTGGGTACACGGATGCGGATTGGGCCAGAGACAAAGTGGATCGTAAGTCCACCTCTGGTGCATGTCAGTTTCTTGGACGCTCCTTGGTAAGTTGGTCCTCAAAGAAACAAAATTGTATTGCCCTCTCTACCGCAGAAGCTGAATACATTGCAACCGCCAGTTGTGCAACTCAATTACTATGGATGAGGCAAACTTTGAAGGATTACGGTATCACCTATAGACACGTGCCTCTTCTATGTGATAATGAAAGTGCCATCAATATTGCCGAGAACCCCAAAGATCATACCCGCACCAAGCATATTTATATTAGGTATCACTTCTTGAGAGATCATGTGGAGAAGGGTGATATTGACATTGCTCATGTTGGCACAGATAAGCAACTTGCAGATATTTTCACCAAGCCATTGGATGAAGCAAGGTTTTGTCAACTTAGGCGTGAACTTGGTATCTTGGAGCTTGACAATATTATGTGAAATCTAGTACCCGTTCATGCATAAACTTAATGTCTTGTCTTGATGTAGGCATATAATTAGGGGGAGACATTCAATTCATGAGTATTCTCACCCTATATAATGCATATATAGAACAAACACTCTCAAAGTTATCATAGTTCTTGAACTATGGTACTTTAACATGATGGAGTCGTGACCATGTGCCCAAAGTCTACATCTTTGCGGTACTATGTTCCATATGCTCAAACATGGTGACCTCGGTCACCGCTAGTAGAATGCTTGTATGGACCTTTCTTTACTTAATAAATCTTGGTTGTTAGTACATCTTAGTATGGCCTTAGATTCCTCAGGTTTTCACCCCTATAAATCTCTAAAAACTCCTTGGCGGAGTCTATATCAAATTATACTTGTTGATCCCCCTTTCAAATCTTTTCCCTGTCCTGCTCTCAGTCCAGTGGCCGGACATTCGGCTTCCCGGCCGGACATCTGGGCCCTGGGGAAAATTCCTCTTCTACTCAAACGGTCATCATACACTTCCAATGGCCGGACATCCGGGCCCTAGCCGGACATCCGGGCCTTGAACCTTTCCTCCCTGACCTCCTTACGCCGGATATCCGTGCTTATTCCTGGATGTCTGGCCCGTTTGAGCAAATTCTTCTGCTCTCTGACCTCCGCTCGCCGGATATCCGGGACAAGCCCCGGATGTCCGGCCCGTCGCCCACGACCACATATAACTGGGGAGGGGTGTGGGATTTGGGGGTAGTTTCTCCTCTCGTTCGTATCCCCATCTCACAGCCGTCGCCGCCGGGTCGTCGCTCCGGCGCTGCCCCAGCCCTCTCCTCCGACCTCCGGCCCCGATCTCCTGCTCACGGATTCTCCTCCTCCCGATCTACGATTCTATCCAATCCACTTCTTGGATTGTGGTGTGAATCCCTCGGGAGGGACCGGGATAGTGTGGGATTCACCGCCGGAGCTCCTCATGGCGCGCACCAAGAACTGCGGCCCCAATCGCCCCGAGCCTTCTTCACGGGGTATGGATGCTATTTCTCCTCCATTCTACTTCTATGGTGACCGAAAAATCTTAGGGCTTCATTCTCTCATGCATATCTTGGCGTCTATATCTCTCTAGAGGTTTGGTGTCTCTTGCCTAAGCCTAACGATATTTCTTTGTCCTCGGCTAATCAATTTAAATCATGGACATGTCGCAATTTTTGATCTACCACTGGACTTGTTCTATGGTCATGACCAAAAATGTTCATTCCATTGTTTAATTTGTTTTATCCGTGTTCATACTTGTTGGCTCCTTCTCATCAGGACCTCTCATTATCCATTCCAGTTGTTCGCCGGCAAGGCTCAACCGACTCCGATGAGCATGCTCGGCCTAAGAAGAAGAAGACCACCACCAAGAAGAAGAAGCGGGCACCATCCACTAGTTCGTCGGCCTTGGATCCAGATGATGCAGACTATGTTGGGGAGGAAGAGGATGACAGTGCACCAAGACATTCCGTTGGACATTCAAGCCTGGTACTAGGAGGGCGCCAGTGCCTCAAGTTCCTGGTTCTGCAATGCCCGTTGTCCATGGCCGTCGCATCTCCATGGAGCTTCCTGACAGCACGGATCGCCCCACTCATGACTTCACCACTGTGGGGGCGGGTCAATATCTTATGTTTCGTCGGGATGTCAATCAATATGAGATGGCGGCTGATGCCGAGGATCCTCGGTTCCGGACTCGTATGCAGCAGGATCTCTATTCCAGTTTCGTTCATGGATGAGGTCTTGCTCCTCACAAATATGTGGATCTCAAATTCCTACGCGACCATCCGGCCATGTTTCCTAACAATCCAGTCAAGATCATTGATGATATGACCCTAGGTCCTGCAATGACCTTCAGGTGTGATTGGAATGAAGCTACCATTCTTCAGTTCTATGCCACCTGCTTCTTTGGTCCGGACAACACTCTCACATGGATGACCGATGACACTACACTAAGTATCACCTATGATCAGTTTGTTCAGATTTTGGCCCTCTTTGGAGTTGGACATCGCATTCACAGCTTGGATCCAGAGTATAAGCCCAAAGGGATTGATGCTTGCTTGCCTCTGGTGAAGCCTACCTCTCAGCTCACTAAAGAGGAACGTGGATATCCTCTCAATGAGGTATCCATCTTCCGTGCTCCTTACTTCATCCTTTATCAGTGTGTGCTTCACACCCTCTATCCTAAGAAGGGAGATCGCTCAAGGGCTCGCAACTACTGTATTGAATTGATGGTTCGAACGCTTGACGAACCCACTCTGCCACTGGACACAGCCCATTTCATTTGGCATGAGATTCGTCTTTGCAGCTTCATTCAGTCGCGCCAGTTTCCTCATGCTCCATTTATTCAGGCTCTGATTGATCACGCTGCTCCCTTTGAGGTGGTTAAGACTGTTGTGCACTCCATTTGGACGCCTCCTCCTCATATGCGCGTGGTGGTTAGTGCTCAGACTGCTGCTCCTACTCAGCCTAGGAGGTCTACTAGTGGGAATCCGCCAACTGGTTCCTCTGCTCCATCTTCCTCGACCGCTCCTCTTGGCCGTCTTGCATCGTTCTTGGGCAAGGCTCAGTCTGCTATCATGAAGGCAATCACTTTCAGCTGTCAGCAGAATCATGATGTTTAGAAGCGCCTTGTCATCTCCAAGAATCAGCTCAAACAACACCTCCGTGAACGTGGGAGTCCCGTGAGCGATGATGATCCTCTTCCCGCGGCTCCGTCCTCGTCCACCTTTGGCTTTCCATCTCGTGTCGAGTACCCTAAGTTCTTTGATGATGATGATGACATCCGCCAGGAGTGATTGAGTCTGTTTAGTTCTTTGCCCCTTTTTACTTGTTGCCGTCAAAGGGGGAGAAGTAGTATCCCAGCAGTAATCTTAGGTCATGCTATGTTATGTTGACTATTTGTGTTAACTACTATTCGAACTTGTTATGTTGCTACCTATGGTACTTGATCGTGTGAGACTATGATATTATCTTGGATTATCTTATGGTTATGAGATGTTCTTAAGTCTGTGAGTTATTGTTTATTGTGGTTTCATATGTGCATGTCTCTCACATTTATATCTAGCTACATATGCTAACTTACGGAGATTGTGTTGTACCTCTTAACATAGTCATTCCATGCACACATTGAGGGGGAGCTAAAAGCAAATAGAAACATAAACTTATTCTGTACTTTTGCTCTCATGATTGTCAATGCTAAGATTATTTATTGCATCTATGATAATACATGTATGGTTGTCATCAACAAACAAAAAGGGGGAGATTGAAAGAGCAATCATGCCCTTACATCATGTTTTGATGTTGATGACAATATACATGTAGGGGACTAACAATGGTTGTCATGTAAATCTCAGGTATTAGTCCCTGGTTCATCGATGTGTGTGGATCAAGAGCTTACAAGTGATTTTACTCAAGGATGAAGCATAAAAATTGATTTCACATTTGTTTTCTTGAGTATAGGATCCTGAACTATTAAGAGGGGATCGATAGGGTTAGTAAAATACTTGCTCTTGCCATGATATCTCTTTTATATGACTCATTTGATCTATCACCACTCTTTGGTTTATTCTGCTCCTGGGAGTGCCAGATGTCCGGGCCTCATGCCGGATGTCCGGGCTGCTCCTCGGATATCCGGCTCTTGCCCCGGATGTCCGGACTTACCCTGCTTCATATCCAGAAGGTTTCTCGTTCCACGCCAGATGTCCGGGTTTTCCCTGGATGTCCGTGTTGGGAAACGTAGCAGAAATTCAAAATTTTCTACGCATCACCAAGATCAATCTATGGAGTAATCTAGCAACGAGGGGAAGGGGAGTGCATCTACATACCCTTGTAGATCGCGATGCGGAAGCGTTGCAAGAACGCGGATGAGGGAGTCGTACTCGTAGCGATTCAGATCGCGGTTGATTCCGATCTAAGCACCGAAGAACGGTGCCTCCGCGTTCAACACACGTGCAGCCCGGTGACGTCTCCCACGCCTTGATCCAGCAAGGAGAGAGGGAGAGGTTGGGGAAGACTCCATCCAGCAGCAGCACGACGGCGTGGTGGTGATGGAGGAGCGTGGCAATCCTGCAGGGCTTCGCCAAGCACCGCGGGAGAGGAGGAGGAGGGAGAGGGGTAGGGCTGCGCCGAAAGAGAGACGTTCTCATGTGTTGGGCAGCCCCAAAACCCCAATATATATAGGGGAGGGGGAGGGCTGCGCCCCCCATCTAGGGTTTCCCCCTCAAGGGGTGCGGCCAGCCCTAGATGGGGCTTGGGGGGCGGCCAAAGGGGGGAGGAGTGCCTCCCAAGTCAAGTGGAGGCCCTCCCCCTTAGGGTTTCCCCTCTCCCATGCGCATGGGCCTTGGGGGGGCTGGTGCCCCTGGCCCATTAAGGCTAGGGCGCCCCCTTACAGCCCATGCTTCTGTATTGGACGTGGTGGAACATTTTCCGGACCTCCAGATCCCTCCGGAATCCTCCGGAACCTTCTGGAAGCTTCCCGGTACAATACCGAAAAAACCCGAACTTTTCCCGGAACCCGAACAACAACTTTCCATATATAAATATTTACCTCCGGACCATTCCGGAACTCCTCGTGACGTCCGGGATCTCATCCGGGACTCCGAACAACATTCGGTAACCATGTACATACTTTCCCTATAACCCTAGCGTCATCGAACCTTAAGTGTGTAGACCCTACGGGTTCGGGAACAATGCAGACATGACCGAGACGTTCTCCGGCCAATAACCAACAGCGGGATCTGGATACCCATGTTGGCTCCCACATGTTCCACGATGATCTCATCGGATGAACCACGATGTCGGGGATTCAATCAATCCTGTATGCAATTCCCTTTGTCCATCGGTATGTTACTTGCCCGAGATTCGATCGTCGGTATCCCGATACCTTGTTCAATCTCGTTACCGGCAAGTCTCTTTACTCGTTCCGTAACTCACATCATCCCGTGATCAACTCCTTGGTCACACTGTGCACATTATGATGATGTCCTACCGAGTGGGCCCAGAGATACCTCTCCGTTTACACGGAGTGACAAATCCCAGTCTCGATTCGTGCCAACCCAACAGACACTTTCGGAGATACCTGTAGTGCACCTTTATAGTCACCTAGTTACGTTGTGACGTTTGGTACACCCAAAGCATTCCTATGGTATCCGGGAGTTGCACAATCTCATGGTCTAAGGAAGTGATACTTGACATTAGAAAAGCTCTGAGCAAACGAACTACACGATCTTGTGCTAGGCTTAGGATTGGGTCTTGTCCATCACATCATTCTCCTAATGATGTGATCCCGTTATCAACGACATCCAATGTCCATGGTCAGGAAACCGTAACCATCTATTGATCAACGAGCTAGTCTCCTAGAGGCTTACTAGGGACATGGTGTTGTCTATGTATCCACACATGCATCTGAGTTTCCTATCAATACAATTCTAGCATGGATAATAAACGATTATCATGAACAAGGAAATATAATAATAACCTATTTATTATTGCCTCTAGGGCATATTTCCAACAGTCTCCCACTTGCACTAGAGTCAATAATCTAGTTCACATCACCATGTGATTAACACTGACAGGTCACATCACCATGTGACCAACATCCAAAGAGTTTACTAGAGTCAATAATCTAGTTCACATCATTATGTGATTAACACTCAATGAGTTCTGGTTTGATCATGTTATGCTTGTGAGAGAGGTTATTAGTCAACGGGTCTGAACCTTTCAGATCCGTGTGTGCTTTACGAATATCTATGTCATCTTGTGGATGCTACCACGCGCTATTTGGAGCCATTTCAAATAATTGCTCTACTATACGAATCTGGTTTACTTCTCAGAGTCATCCGGATTAGTGTCAAAGTTCGCATCGACGTAACCCTTTACGACGAACTCCTTTTCACCTCCATAATCGAGAAAATTCCTTAGTCTACTAGATACTAAGGATAAGTTCGACCGCTGTCATGTGATCCATTCCCGGATCACTATTGTACCCCTTGACCAACTCACGGCAAGGCACACTTCATGTGCGGTACACAACATAGCATACTGTAGAGCCTACGTCTGAAGCATAGGGGACGACCTTCGTCCTTTCTCTTTCTTCTGCTGTGGTCAGGTCTCGAGTCTTACTCAATACTCACCCCTTGTAACACAGCCAAGAACTCCTTCTTTGCTGATCTATTTTGAACTCTTTCAAAATCATGTCAAGGTGTGCGTTCTTTGAAAGTATCATCGGGCGTCTTGATCTATCTCTATAGATCTTGATGCCCAATATGTAAGCAGCTTTTATCCAGGTCTTCCTTTGAAAAACTCCTTTCAAACAACCCTTTATGCTTTCCAGAAATTTTACATCATTTCGGATCAACAATATGTCATTCACATATACTTATCAGAAATGTTGTAGCGCTCCCACTCACTTTATTGTAAATACAAGTTTCTAACAAACTTTGTATAAACCCAAAAACTTTGATCACTCCATCAAAGCGTATATTCTGACTCCGAGATGCTTGCTCTAGTCCATGGAAGGATCGCTGGAGCTAGCATACCTTTTAGCATCCTTAGGATCGACTAAACCTTTCTGATTGTATCACATACAACCTTTCCTTACGAAAACAGGTAAGGAAACTTGTTTTGACATCCATCTGCCAGATTTCATAAAATGCAGCTAATGCTAACATGATTCCGACGGACTTAAGCATCGCTACGGATGAGAAAATCTCATCGTAGTCAACTCCTTGAACTTGTGGAAATACTCTTTGCCACAAGTCGAGCTTCATAGACGGTAACATTACCGTCCATGTCCGTCTTCTTCTTAAAGATCCATTTATCTCAGATTTCATGGCTTCTAACCATTTGTCGGAATATGGGCCCACCATCGCTTCTCCATAGCTCGTAGGTTCATTGTTGTCTAACAACATGACTTTCAAGACAGGATCACGTACCACTCTGAAGTATTACGCATCCTCGTCGTCCTACGAGGTTTGGTAGTGACTTGATCTGAAGTTTCATGATCACTATCATAAGCTTCCACTTCAATTGGTGTAGGTGCCACAGGAACAACTTCCTGTGCCCTGCTACACACTAGTTGAAGTGACGGTTCAATAACCTTATCAAGTCTCCACCATCCTCCCACTCAATTCTTTCAAGAGAAACTTTTCCTCGAGAAAGGACTCGTTTCTAGAAGCAATTACTTTTGCTTCCAGATCTGAAATAGGAGGTACACCCAACTGTTTTGGGTATTCTATGAAGATGCATATATCCGCTTTGGGTTCGAGCTTATCAGCCTGAAACTTTTTCACATAAGCATCGCAGCCCCAAACTTTTAAGAAACGACAACTTAGGTTTCTCTAAACGGTGTCGTCTCAACAGAATTGCGTGGTGCCCCTTTTAAAGTGAATGCGGTTGTCTCTAATGCCTAACCCATAAACGATAGTGGTAATTTGATAAGAGACATCATGGTATGCACCATATCCAATAGGGTGCAGCTATGATGTCCGGACACACCATCACACTATGGTGTTCCAGGCGGTATTAGTTGTGAAACACTTTCCACAATGTCTTAATTGTGTGCCAAACTCGTAACTCAGATACTCATCTCTATGATCATATCACAGACATTTTATCCTCTTGTCACGACGACCTTCAACTTCACTCTGAAAATACTTGAACCTTTCAATAATTCAGACTTGTGTTTCATCAAGCAAATACACTCAGCATCTACTCAAACCATCTGTGAAGTAAGAACATAACGATATCCACTGCATGCCTCAGCACTCATTGGACTGCATACATCAAAATGTATTACTTCCAATAAGTTGCTCTCTTGTTCCATCTTACTGAAAACGAGGCCTTTCAGTCATCTTGCCCATGTGGTATGATTAGCATGTCTCAAGTCATTCAAAATCAAGTGAGTCCAAACGATCCATCTGCATGGAGTTTCTTCATGCATATATACCAATAGACATGGTTCGCATGTCTCAATCTTTTCAAAAACGAGTGAGTCCAAAGATCCATCTACATGGAGCTTCTTCATGCGTTCTATACCAATATGACTCAAATGGCAGTGCCACAAGTATGTGGTACTATCATTACTATTTTATATCTTTTGGCACGAACATGTGTATCACTGCGATCGAGATTCATTTTAGGTGCAAGACCATTGAAGGTATTATTCAAATAAACAGAGTAACCATTATTCTCCTTAAATGAATAACCGTATTGTGATAAACATAATCCAATCATGCTCAACGCAAACACCAAATCTCGATAGTAGAGGGAGCATGCGATGCTTGATCACATCAACCTTGGAAACACTTCCAACATACATCGTCATCTCACCTTTAGCTAGTCTCCATTTATTCCGCAGCTTTTATTTCGAGTTACTAACACTTGGCAACCGAACCGGTATCTAATACCCTGGTGCTGCTAGGAGTACTAGTAAAGTACACATTCATATAACGTATATCCAATATATTTCTGTCGACCTTGCCCGCCTTCTCATCTACCAAGTATCTAGGGTAGTACTGCTTCAGTGACCGTTCCCCTCATTACAGAAGCACTTAGTCTCGGGTTTGGGTTCAACCTTGGGATTCTTCACTAGAGCAGCAAATGACTTGCTGTTTCATGAAGTATCCCTTTTGCCCTTGCCCTTCTTAAACTAGTGGTTTTACTAACCATCAACAATTGATGCTCCTACTTGATTTCTACTTTCACGGTGTCAAACATCGCGAATAGCTCAAGGATCATCATATCTATCCCTGATATGTTATAGTTCATCACGAAGCTCTAGTAGCTTGGTGGTAGTGACTATGGAGAACCATCACTATCTCATCTGGAAGATTAACTCCCACTTGATTCAAGCGATTGTGGCACTCAGACAATCTGAGCACATGCTCAATGATTGAGCTTTTCTCCCTTAGTCTGCAGGCTTAAGAAACTTTGTCAGAGGTCTCATACCTCTTGACGTGGGCACTAGTCTGAAATCCCAATTTCAGTCTTCGGAACATCTCACATGTTCTGCGACGTTTCAAAAACGTCTCTGGTGCCACAATTCTAAACCGTTAGCATTACGCACTGAACTATCACGTAGTCATCAAAACGTGTATGTCAGATGTTTCGTAACATCTACAGACGACGCTGAGGTTCAGCACACCGAGCGGTGCATTAAGGACATAAGCCTTCTGTGCAGCAATGAGGACAATCCTCAGTTTACGGACCCAGTCCGCATAATTGCTACCATCAACTTTCAACTAAATTTTCTCTAGGAACATATCTTAAACAGTAGAACTAAAGCGTATGACATAATTTGCAAAGACCTTTTGACTATGTTCATGATAATTGAGTTCATCTGATTAATGAACTCCCACTCAGATAGACATCCCTCTAGTCATCTAAGTGATTCATGATCCGAGTCAAACTAGGCCGTGTCCGATCATCACGTGAGACGGACTAGTCATCATCGGTGAACATCTCCATGTTGATCGTATCTACCATACGATTCATGTTCGACCTTTCGGTCTCTTGTGTTCCGAGGCCATGTCTGTACATGCTAGGCTCGTCAAGTCAACCTAAGTGTTTCGGATGTGTTCCGAGGCCATGTCTGTACATGCTAGGCTCGTCAACACCCGTTGTATTCGAACGTTAGAATCTATCACACCCGATTATCACGTGGTGCTTCGAAACAACGAACCTTCGCAACGGTGCACAGTTAGGGGGAACACGTCTCTTGAAATTTTATAAGGGATCATCTTACTTACTATCGTCGTTCTAAGCAAATAAGATGCATAACATGATAAACATCACATGCAATCAAATAGTGACATGATATGGCCAATATCATTTTGCTCCTTTGATCTCCATCTTCGGGGCACCATGATCATCTGTGTCACCGGCATGACACCATGATCTCCATCATCATGATCTCCATCATTGTGTCTTCATGAAGTTGTCACACCAACGATTACTTCTACTTCTATGGCTAACGCGCTTAGCAATAAAGTAAAGTAATTTACATGGCGTTATTCAATGACACGCAGGTCATACAAAAATAAAGACAACTCCTATGGCTCCTGCCGGTTGTCATACTCATCGACATGCAAGTCGTGATTCCTATTACAAGAATATGATCAATCTCATACATCACATATATCATTCATCAAATCTTCTGGCCATATCACATCACAAGGCACATGCTGCAAAAACAAGTTAGACGTCCTCTAATTGTTGTTGCAAGTTTTTACGTGGCTTGTATAGGTTTCTAGCAAGAACGTTTCTTACCTACGTAAGACCACAACGTGATATGCCAATTTCTATTTACCCATCATAAGGACCCTTTTCATCGAATCCGTTCCGACTAAAGTGGGAGAGACAGACACCCGCTAGCCACCTTATGCAACTAGTGCATGTCAGTCGGTGGAACCTGTCTCACGTAAGCGTACGTGTAAGGTCGGTCCGGGCCGCTTCATCCCACAATGCCGCCGAAACAAGATAATACTAGTAGCGGCAAGAAGAATTGGCAACATCTACGCCCACAACTACTTTGTGTTCTACTCGTGCATAGAAACTACGCATAAACCTAGCTCATGATGCCACTGTTGGGGAACGTAGCAGAAATTCAAAATTTTCTATGCATCACCAAGATCAATCTATGGAGTAATCTAGCAATGAGGGGAAGGGGAGTGCATCTACATACCCTTGTAGATCACGATGCGGAAGCGTTGCAAGAACGCGGATGAGGGAGTCGTACTCGTAGCGATTCAGATCGCGGTTGATTCCGATCTAAGCACCGAAGAACGGTGCCTCCGCGTTCAACACACGTGCAGCCCGGTGACGTCTCCCACGCCTTGATCCAGCAAGGAGAGAGGGAGAGGTTGGGGAAGACTCCATCCAGCAGCAGCACGACGGCGTGGTGGTGATGGAGGAGCGTGGCAATCCCGCAGGGCTTCGCCAAGCACCGCGGGAGAGGAGGAGGAGGGAGAGGGGTAGGGCTGCGCCGAAAGAGAGACGTTCTCATGTGTTGGGCAGCCCCAAAACCCCAATATATATAGGGGAGGGGGAGGGCTGTGCCCCCCATCTAGGGTTTCCCCCTCAAGGGGTGCGGCCAGCCCTAGATGGGGCTTGGGGGCGGCCAAAGGGGGGAGGAGTGCCTCCCAAGTCAAGTGGAGGCCCTCCCCCTTAGGGTTTCCCCTCTCCCATGCGCATGGGCCTTGGGGGGGCTGGTGCCCCTGGCCCATTAAGGCTAGGGCACCCCCTTACAGCCCATGCTGCTGTATTGGACGTGGTGGAACATTTTCCGGACCTCCGGATCCCTCCGGAATCCTCCGGAACCTTCTGGAAGCTTCCCGGTACAATACCGAAAAAACCCGAACTTTTCCCGGAACCCGAACAACAACTTTCCATATATAAATCTTTACCTCCGGACCATTCCGGAACTCCTCGTGACGTCCGGGATCTCATCCGGGACTCCGAACAACATTCGGTAACCACGTACATACTTTCCCTATAACCCTAGCGTCATCGAACCTTAAGTGTGTAGACCCTACGGGTTCGGGAACAATGCAGACATGACCGAGACGTTCTCCGGCCAATAACCAACAGCGGGATCTGGATACCCATGTTGGCTCCCACATGTTCCACGATGATCTCATCGGATGAACCACGATGTCGGGGATTCAATCAATCCCGTATGCAATTCCCTTTGTCCATCGGTATGTTACTTGCCCGAGATTCGATCGTCGGTATCCCGATACCTTGTTCAATCTCGTTACCGGCAAGTCTCTTTACTCGTTCCGTAACTCACATCATCCCGTGATCAACTCCTTGGTCACACTGTGCACATTATGATGATGTCCTACCGAGTGGGCCCAGAGATACCTCTCCGTTTACACAGAGTGACAAATCCCAGTCTCGATTCGTGCCAACCCAACAGACACTTTCGGAGATACCTGTAGTGCACCTTTATAGTCACCCAGTTACGTTGTGACGTTTGGTACACCCAAAGCGTTCCTACGGTATCCGGGAGTTGCACAATCTCATGGTCTAAGGAAGTGATACTTGACATTAGAAAAGCTCTGAGCAAACGAACTACACGATCTTGTGCTAGGCTTAGGATTGGGTCTTGTCCATCACATCATTCTCCTAATGATGTGATCCCGTTATCAACGACATCCAATGTCCATGGTCAGGAAACCGTAACCATCTATTGATCAACGAGCTAGTCTCCTAGAGGCTTACTAGGGACATGGTGTTGTCTATGTATCCACACATGCATCTGAGTTTCCTATCAATACAATTCTAGCATGGATAATAAACGATTATCATGAACAAGGAAATATAATAATAACCTATTTATTATTGCCTCTAGGGCATATTTCCAACAGTCTGGGCCCTCTCCCGGATGTCCGGCCTCTGCTAACCGTGGAATAGCTGAGGTTCTGTTACTTGTTCGTGATCGCGCCGGATGTCCGGCTGTCTGCCGGATGTCCGGTCCTTCCTGTTGAGCCGGATGTCCGGGCTTGGCCCCCGGATGTCCGGCCCCCTCTGTTTTCTATTATGCTTCCATTTTGTTCCTCGTAGCTTGCCAGGACGGATGTCCGCCCTGCTCATTCACTTACACTACAACAGCCATATTTGTTCTCACACTATATATAGCCCTTCTTCCCCACGGGAGAGGCTTGACCACTCACTTTGAACAAACCCTAGAACACACTTCACTCTCTCTCTCTCACTCCTCCACACCAAATCTTAGATCCCCAAGGGATTTGAGAGCATTTGAGAGAAGTTCTCCGATCAAGTGATAGATCCACTCCTCCTTCTTTGCACCAAAGGAATTCGTGATTTGAGCAAGTCTTGAGCTTTTCCCCATCGTTCTTGTTACTCTTGGAGGTTGGAGACTCCTAGGCGGTAGGAGTCTTTCGGAGAGGAATCGACCTTTGTGATTACCCCCGGAAAAGTTTGTGAGGATTTGGAGACCACCCCAAGGTCTACCACTAGTGGTTGAGAAACGCCTCCGTGGTGTTGTCTCAAAGGGAGAATAGGGTGAGCCTTCGTGGCGTTGGTGTGCCTTCGTGGTAACATCCACCTCTCTAACGGTGACGTAGCTTCCCTCCAAGGAAGTGAACATCGGCATACTTCCTCGTCTCCCGGAGTTGCGGTTATCCCTAACCCTAACTCTCTACTTGTGGTTACTTGTCTCTTAGCACTTACTTATATCACTTTGTGTTTGCTTACTTACTACTTGTGTTACTTGCTTAGCACTTAGTACTTCACTTGCAATTGTTAGGCTCACTTTCATATTCCGCATTATTGCCTAAAATTGCTAAGTAATAATTAAAATTTGTAGTTGTACCTATTCACCCCCCCTCTAGGTCCATCTCGATCCTTTCAAAGACCATGGGTTGAATTTTGGGGCGACTGGCTCCATCGCATAGACGTCCCTGAGTGCGCGCTTGCGTTCCCTCTTGGGGATGTGGGTAGCATATATCATGTTCACCGTTTTGACCTGAGGGGGAAACATCTTCTGTCCCCCTGTGTTCGTTGGCCAAGGCTCCTCGTCATCGTCCTTGCTCTGTGACCCCTTCTCCTTGTTCTCGGCATTTAACTTGCCGGCCTGTTTAAAAACCCAATAATCTCTGTTGGTATGATTGGCTGGTTTGTATGGGGTGCCATGGATCTGGCACGGACGATCGAGTATGCGGTCCAAGCTGGATGGTCCCAGGTTGTTTCTTTTATATGGCTTCTTCCGCTGACCGGACTTGGAGCCACTGAATCTGGTGTCGACTATCGTGTCATCGGTATTGTCACCATTGCTTCGACGTTTGTGCCTATTGCGGTGGAGCTTGCCGTTGCTGTTTCTTACATCGGAGGTGCCCGCTTCGCTTGCCGTGTTTTTGCTACGAGCCAGCCAACTATCCTCACCCGCACAAAAGCGGTTCATGAGTGCCGTGAGGGCTGCCATGGATTTCGGCTTTTCCTGGCCGAGGTGGCGGGCGAGCCATTCGTCGCAGATGCTATGTTTAAAGGCCGCTAGGGCTTCGGCATCCGGACAGTCGACGACCTGGTTCTTTTTAGTTAGGAACCTAGTCCAGAATTTCCTGGCTGACTCTCCGGGCTTTTGAACTATGTGAGTTAAGTCATCAGCATCCGGTGGTCGTACATATGTGCCTTGGAAGTTGTCACGGAAGGCGTCTTCCAAGTCCTCCCAGCTGCCAATAGAGTTTTCAGGCAGACTGTTTAACCAGTGCCAAGCTGGCCCTTTGAGTTTTAACAGGAGGTATTTGATGGCGTGAAGGTCATCTCCGCGGGCCATGTGGATATGGAGAAGAAAATTCTCAATCCATACCACGAGGTCAGTTGTTCCATCATATGATTCGATATTCACGGGTTTAAACCCTTCTGGGAATTCATGCTCCATTACTTCGTCAGTGAAGCAAAGAGGGTGTGCGGCGCCTCTATATCGGGCCACGTCGCGACGTACCTCAGATGAAGTCCGTCTGCGGTTTTCGGCCCGAGCGTGACTAGGCTTGTCACATCCGAATAGATGGTCGTCGTCGCGTGCCGGGGCACGTCCTCACAATCCGTAGATCGATCTGGTATGTCCTGCTCTACTGTCCAGGTCCTACCGAAGGTCATGTGTATAACCACGAGCTGTTTTATCTCTGCCTTTACGACGAGGCGGGGCGGGCTGGTGTTCGGCTTAAGTTGCCGCTTTATCCCGACCACGTGGTGGTCGGTCAGCTGCATTGCGCGATGATGGTACGGGCTCCGGCGCCTCATCATCGAACTGAGGTAGCAATTTGCGCTTTAGGTAGCTTTTGGCTGGGCACTTGAGGTCGTATTCTTCGGCTGCTAGGACATCAGTCCATCTATCATTGAGCAGATCTTGGTCAGCTTGAAGCTGCTACTGCTTCTTTTTCAGGCTCCTTGCAGTGGCTATTAGCCAGCGCTTAAAGCGCTCCTGCTCGAGAGGTTCCTCAGGCACGATAAAATCCTCGTTGCCGAGGCTCACCTCATCCTCGGAGAGTGGAAGATAATTACTGTCCTCCGAGTCGTTCTTTATGGCCTGTTCGTCAGGGCTAACTTGCCCGTTTTCCCGTTCCTCCTGTTTGGAAGTTATCTCAACGGGATCTTCATTATCTTCGGCATCGTCCGGAGTATTGTTTTCTCCCGTGCCAGTATTGCTGTCTTTTCCATGACGTGACTTAGAGCGGCGCCACTGGCGCTGGCGTTTTCGCTGTATCACAGGAGGTTCATCCTCAACTAGATCTTCTTTGTCATCGTCGTTAGTTCTTTTAGGTGTATCCACCATGTACACGTCGTAAAAGAGGTGGCCGTCCAGCGTCCGGTAAACGGCGGGTTTTGCCCTGCTCCTCATCGGCATTGTCGTCCATACCGTCGATGTCTTCGGAGCCATAATCGAGCGTGTCGGTTAAGTCTTCGACAGTGGCTATGAAGTGGGCGGTGGGTGGGAAGAAAAATTCTCCGTCGTCAGCCTCCAGTTCAAACCGGATATAATTCGGCTGTGAGCCCCCACTAAGGATAGTGCTTTTAACGAGTTTAACACGTCGCCCAAAGGCGAGTGCCGAAAAATGTCCGCGGAGCTGAATTCAATGATTGATGACTGATCGAGCTCGATGCTTGTGGACGCACATAGTTCGGAACCTATAGCCGGAAACGAGTCCGAGGTTCCGGTGACACAGATTCCACTCGAGGTTGGGTCTGTGTGCGGCTCTAACGCCGCTGGGACTGCGGCATCCGTGGCGGGGTTGAGCTTCCCGTCTTCGGATGGCGCGATCTGCTCCGGATCTAAGGCCAAAGCAGTTATAGGTGTTATCTCCTGGGTATGGTCCGATGACAGATTTAAGTCATGTTCATCGTGGTGACGGGGAGCGGCTGCCGTGGTCTCGAATCTGTCAAAGATCAAGTCTCCGCGGATATCCGCGACGTAGTTCAAGCTCCCAAATCTGACCTGACGGCCAGGGGCGTAGCTATCGATCTGCTCCAGGTGGCCAAGCGAGTTGGCCCGCAGTGCGAAGCCGCCGAATACAAAGATCTGTCCGGGGAGGAAGACTTCTCCTTGGACAGCATTGTTGTAGATGATTGAAGGGGCCATCAAACCTTTTTAGGACGGCACAGTGGAACTCTCAATGAAAGCACCAATGTCGGTGTCAAAACCGGCGGATCTCGGGTAGGGGGTCCCGAACTGTGCGTCTAGGGTCAATGGTAACAGGAGACAGGGGGCACAGTGTTTACCCAGGTTCGGGCCCTCTCTATGGAGGTAATATCCTACTTCCTGCTTGATTGATCTTGATGAATATGAGTATTACAAGAGTTGATCTACCACGAGATCGTAATGGCTCAAACCCTAGAAGTCTAGCCTGTATGACTATGACTATCTATCCTCTACGGACTAAACCCCTCCGGTTTATATAGACACGGAGGAGACTATGGTTGTACAAAGTCGGTTACAGAGAAAGGAATCTTCATATTTGGATGCCAAGCTTGCCTTCCACGCCAAGGAGAGTCCCATCCGGACACGGGAGAGAGTCTTCGGTCTTCGTATCTTCACAGCCCATCAGTCCGGCCCATGTCTAACAGGTCGGACGCCCGAGGACCCCTTAGTCCAGGACTCCCTCACCCCCTGCCTCCATATATAAAGGAGCAAGGGGGGATGCCGGCCGGCCCTAGGGCGCGCCAAGGAGGGGAGGAGTCCTCCTAGTAGGAGTAGGACTCCCCCTTTCCTAGTCCTACTAGGAGGGGGAAGGAAGGAGGAGAGGGAGAAGGAAAGGGGGGCGCCGCCCCCCTTCCCTAGTCCAATTCGGACCCAAGGGGGAGGGGGCGCGCGGCCTGCCCTGGCTGGCCCTCTCTCTCTCCACTAAGGCCCATGTGGCCCATTAGTTCCCCGGGGGGGTTCCAGTAACCCTTCGGCACTCCGGTTTTCTCCGAAATCACCCGGAACACTTCCAGTGTCTGAATATAGCCGTCCAATATATCAATCTTTATGTCTCGACCATTTCGAGACTCCTCGTCATGTCCGTGATCATATCCGGGACTTCGAACTACCTTCGGTACATCAAAACACATAAACTCATAATACCGATCGTCACCGAACGTTAAGCGTGCGGACCCTATGGGTTCGAGAACTATGTAGACATGACCGAGACACGTCTTCGGTCAATAACCAATAGCGGAACCTGGATGTTCATATTGGCTCCCACATATTCTACGAAGATCTTTATCGGTCAAACCGTATAACAACATACGTTGTTCCCTTTGTCATCGGTATGTTACTTGCCCGAGATTCGATCGTCGGTATCTCAATACCTAGTTCAATCTCGTTACCGGCAAGTCTCTTTACTCGTTCTGTAATGCATCATCCCACAACTAACTCATTAGTTACATTGCTTGCAAGGTTTATAGTGATGCGCATTACCGAGAGGGCCCAGAGATACCTCTCCGACAATCGAAGTGACAAATCCTAATCTCGATCTATGCCAACTCAACAAACACCATCGGAGACACCTGTAGAGCACCTTTATAATCACCCAGTTACGTTGTGATGTTTGGTAGCACACAAAGTGTTCCTCTGGTATTCGGGAGTTGCATAATCTCATAGTCATAGGAACATGTATAAGTCATGAAGAAAGCAATAGCAACATACTAAATGATCAAGTGCTAAGCTAACGGAATGGGTCAAGTCAATCACATCATTCTCTAATGATGTGATCCCGTTAATCAAATGACAACTCATG
Source organism: Triticum aestivum (assembly GCF_018294505.1). Taxonomy (NCBI): domain Eukaryota; kingdom Viridiplantae; phylum Streptophyta; class Magnoliopsida; order Poales; family Poaceae; genus Triticum; species Triticum aestivum. Next base: position 358,442,335 of record NC_057799.1, read on the forward strand.
TCTATGGCTAGGAAACTTAACCATCTTTGATTGAACGAGCTAGTCAAGTAGAGGCATACTAGTGACACTCTGTTTGTCTATGTATTCACACATGTACTAAGTTTCCGGTTAATACAATTCTAGCATGAATAATAAACATTTATCATGATATAAGGAAATATAAATAACAACTTTATTATTGCCTCTAGAGCATATTTCCTTCAGTCTCCCACTTGCACTAGAGTCAGTAATCTAGATTACACAGTAATGATTCTAACACCCATGGAGTCTTGGTGCTGATCTGTAACGCCCACGATGCGGCTATATCTCCCACGTGTCGAGGCACGACTTAGAGGCATAACCGCATAGTGGTTTTGTCGCAAGAAGGGTCATCTTCACACAATCCCATGTAATGAACAAGAATGGGATAAAGAGTTGGCTTACAATCGCCACTTCACACAATACATAAATATCATCATACATCATCCAAAATACAATCATATAGATCGACTACGGACAAAATCCAGATGAAAATAAGATAACCCCAAATGCTAGATACCTGATCGTCCCAACTGGGCTCCACTACTGATCATCAGGAAAAGACACATAGTAACGACCACGTTCCTCGTCAAACTCCCACTGAGATCGACGCCATCATCTGCACTGGCATCGTCGGCACCTGCAGCTGTTTTGGTAGAATCTGTGAGTCACGGGGACTCAGCAATCTCACACCCGCGAGATCAAGACTATTTAAGCATAAAGGGGGGAATGGTGCAAAGAGGTGGAGCTGCAGCGGCAAAAGCATATATGGTGGCTAACTTGCGCAAAAAGAGAGCGAGAAGAGAAGCAACGGAACGGACGTCATCTAGCAATGACCAAGAAGAGGTCCTGAACACCTACTTACGTCATACATAACACAGACCGTGTTCACTTCCCGGACTCCGCCGAGAAGAGACCATCACGGCTACACACGCAATTGATGTATTTTAATTGGGTCAAGTGACAAGTTATCTACAGCCAGACATTAACAAATTCCCATCTGCCTCATAACCGCGGGCACGGCTTTCGAAAGATAATACCCTGCAGGGGTGTCCCAACTTAGCCCATCATAAGCTCTCATGGTCAACGAAGGATAAACCTTCTCCCGGAAAGACCCGATCAGTCTCGGAATCCCGGTTTACAAGACATCTCGACAATGGTAAAACAAGACCAGCAAAGCCGCCCGAATGTGCCGACAAATCCCGATAGGAGCTGCACATATCTCGTTCTCAGGGCACACCGGATTTTCCAAGCTTCCGATAGGCCAGACCAGAGTTGCCCCTGGTGGCCACCGGCGACTGACAGTTTGGACCAATACTCAGAGGAGCACTGGCCCGGGGGTTTAAAATAAAGATGACCCTCGGGCTCTAGAAAACCCGGGGGAAAAAGGTATAGGTCGCAAATGGTAAATCCAAGGTTGGGCCTTGCTGGAGGAGTTTTATTCAAGGCGAACTGTCAAGGGGGTCCCATAAATCACCCGACCGCGTAAGGAACGCAAACTCAAGGAACATAATCCCGGTATAACAATAACTAGGGCGGCAAGAGTGGAACAAAACACCAGGCATAAGGCCGAGCCTTCCACCCTTTACCAAATATATAGATGCATTAATTAAATAAGAGATATTGTGATATCCCAACATATCCATGTTCCGACATGGAACAAACTTCAACTTCACCTGCAACTAGCAACGCTATAAGAGGGGCTGAGCAAAAGCGGTAACATAGCCAAACAACGGTTTGCTAGGAAAGGATGGTTAGGGCTGACATGGATAAAATGGGAGACATGAATATAGCAAGTGATAGGTAGCGGAGCATGGCAATAGAGCGAACAACTAGCATAGCAAAGATAGAAGTGATTTCGAGGGGTGGTCATCTAGCCTGCAAGATTCTCAGAGTTGTCGAAGGCTTGATCCTCGTAAGCGTACTCGACAGGTTCCTCGTACACGAATTCGTCTCCCGGCTCTACCCAAGACAAGAACACAAACAAACGAAACCACAATCAACAACGAGGAATGCACAAGCAACATGATGCAAAACATGTATGATATGCAAGATATGATATGCGATGCATATGCGTGCTCTGGAAGGAAAATGATGAACATGGCAGTAACTTGGCAAATCAAGCATGCCACTGGAAAGATTAGATGATTTCGGTCGAAATCGATATAAAGATCACCGGAATCGGATGCACGGTTTGCAAATGGCGAGCAAAACAAGAATGACACTAATCTGCGATAAATAGCAAGATAGCACTTAAAAGGCAACAAGTAACAATGCTACAGCACCCCAACATATCCAACAAAGCACATGGCAGTAAACTACAGGACATTCTTGACAAAAGATGAACACTGAGCTACGGCTAGTTCACAATATATCAAGCTCAAACAAGCATGGCAAAAGTGCAAAAGATTACAGGTTCACAGACGGTGAAAAACTGGACATGGCAGAAATCATCATCAGGTAGCAATGTTCAGAGCAAGAAATCAACATGCTACAGGAACTTAACATAGCAAAACAAGGTATGGTAGTGTTCTACCAAATGCACATGACAAAAGTCCCTTACTGACCATAAGCCAAAAAGGACCAGAAGATATGATGGCAAGCATGTAAACATAGCAAGTTTCGTTATCAGGTTCCAGACTTGGCAGAAAACAGAGCAAGGCAGAAATATTAATATGTAGGCCTCTTTGTGAGCTTGATGCACTCACTACAGAGCAATGCATGACAAACCAAGCATACCTACAGTAAGATGGCATGTTTATGAAGATATCCATGTCAAGAACAATTGCATAGCATGTATGGATCAACTACAATAAGCTTGGCAAAAATGCATATCATGTTAAGAATCTGCCAGAAATATTTTATAGCAAAAGTAGAGCAATATTGAGTCATGCTATGGCACTCCATAATTGCAAACAAATGCAGGAATGGATCAATTACAACTATAGCTACAAAACATCCTTAATGTACATCTCCAAAATATGCACGGATCTCTCTGTAGCATCAAGTTTACATGGCAACAAAATTACAGCAGACAAGGACAGAGAAATCACCAAGTCCCTGAAATCAGAAATATTACGGGGCCTACTTTGCATGCTTGTGCTAGTCACCACAGAGCTCACACAAATACATGGACTACACCAATGGAAAGATGGCATGGCATACTTCAAAACACATGTAGAGCTCATGCTCAAAAGATGCACAGATTAAATGATAGAAAAATGACAAATCTCCAAATTCTGTCAAGAACCAGAGAATAACAGAAACTAGCCCTCTTCCAACGAAGATTTGGGCATCAAGATGACCACTAATAAACAAGGTGCAATTGAACAAAATGAAGAACATCACGAGGCGAACAATTTGACATATTACACGCGTGAATCGGAGCTACATGCAAGAAGTTATCACATCGGGAACAGGAGCACTTGCTGATGGAATTCCAGACTTAGAGAAAAAAACGGGCGCGAGAAAGTCAACGGGGCCTCACCAGATCGGATCGGGCTTCGCTACAGGAGCTCGAGCTCGTCGGCCGGAGGAAGAGAAGAGGAGGCCGGAGGCGGCGGCCGGCGAGGGGGGGGGCGGAGGCCGGAGGTGGCGGTCGCCGGCGGCGGGGGCGGCGAGGCGGCGGTGTTCCGCGGCGGCACGGCACGGCGACGTCGGAGACGGGCGGCGGGGCCGGCGGTCGGCGGCGGCGACGGCCGCGGCGGCGCGCTGCGGCGGCGGAGGCGGCGGCGGCCGACGGGAGGCGCGCGCGGAGGAGCGGGCCGAGGGGGCCGGCGACGGGCTCCGGCGGGCCGCGGGAGGAGAGAGAGATGGTGACGTGGCGGCGGCGGCGGACGTTGTCCGGCGCGGACGGACGCGTCCGGCGCAGCGCGGAGGGAGAGGGTTAGGGTTCGTCTGTGATTTCGTTTTTGGGGGAGATGGAGTTTTATAGGTAGAGGGAGCTAGGAGACTCCAAATGAGGTGCGGTTTTCGCCCACACGATTGTGATCGAACGACCTAGAGCATGGAAGAGAGTTTGGTGGGTTTTGGGCTGGTTTTGGAGGGGGGTTTTGCTGGACACTCAAATGGACTTTGCGGATGCCCGATTAACCGTTGGGGTACCAAACGACTTCCGAATGGAACGAAACTTGACCGGTAGTCTCCAGGTGATATATTAAGGCCACTTGACAAGCCTCGGTCCATTCCGAGAAAGTTTGACACACGCACACGAAAGAAAACAAGAGGGGTGCACCAGAGGAGATAGGAGCGCCGGATTGGAAAACGGACAACGGGGAAAATGCTCGGATGCATGAGACGAACACGTATGCGAATGCAATGCACATGATGACATGATATGAAAATGCATGACATTACAAAATACAAAATGAAAGACAAAACCCGACCACGGAGGGAAAAACATATCACATAGCCGAAAATGGAAAGAGTCAGAGTTACAAATATGGCAAGTTACATGCGGGGTGTTACATGATCATGTTTTGCTCGTGAGAGAGGCTTAGTCAACGGGTCTGCAACATTTAGATCTGTATGTATCTTAAAAATCTCTATGTCTCCCTCCCTGACTTGATCGCTGATGGAATTGAAGCGTCTCTTGATGTGCTTGGTTCTCTTGTGAAATCTGGATTCCTTTGCCAAGGCAATTGCACCAGTATTGTCACAAAAGATTTTCATTGGACCCGATGCACTAGGTATGACACCTAGATCAGATATGAACTCCTTCATTTGCTGCTTCTGAAGCAGCTATGTACTCCGCTTCACACGTAGATCCCGCCACGACGCTTTGCTTAGAACTGCACCAACTGACAACTCCACCGTTCAATATAAATACGTATCCGGTTTGTGACTTAGAGTCATCTGGATCAGTGTCAAAGCTTGCATCGACGTAACCATTTACGACGAGCTCTTTGTCACTGAGGGAGTCTTGGACTAAGCGGTCCTCGGGCGTCCGGCCTGCTATCTATGGGCCGGACTGATGGGCTGTGAAGACATGAAGGCCGAAGACGGTACCCGTGTCCAGATTGGACTCTCCTTGACGTGGAAAGCAAGCTAGGTGACCAACTATGAAGATTCCCTCTGATGTAACCGACTCCATGTAACCCTAGATCTCTCTGGTGTCTATATAAACCGGAGAGCGTAGTCCGGATAGACAGATACACATGACCATAGTCATACAGGCTAGACTTCTAGGGTTTAGCCATTACGATCTCGTGGTAGATCAACTCTTGTAACACTCATATTCATCAAGATCAATCAAGCAGGAAGTAGGGTATTACCTCCATAGAGAGGGCCCGAACCTGGGTAAACATCGTGTCCCTCGTCTCCTATTACCATCGATCCTAGACGCACAGTTCGGGACCCCCTACCTGAGATCCACCAGTTTTGACACTGACATTGGTGCTTTCATTGAGAGTTCCACTGTGCCGTCGACGAAAGGTTTGATGGCTCCTTCAATCGTTGATAGGGACGCTGTCCAAGGAGAAACCTTCCTCCCCGGACAGATTTTTGTGTTCGACAACTTTGTACTGCGGGCCAACTCGCTTGGCCATTTGGAGCAGGTCGATAGCTACGCCCCTGGCCATCAGGTCAGATTTGGAAGCTTGAAGTACATCGCGGATACCCATGAAGACTTGATCTTCAGCGGGTTTGAGACCGCGGCGATTGCTCTCCCTCGCCCCGATGAACATGACTTAGATCTGTCATCGGATCACATCCAGGAGATGGTTCCTGTTGCTGCAACGACCCTAGAACCGAAGCAAATCGTGCCCTCCGAGGCCACAAAGTCCGCGGCGTTGGAGCCACACACGGACTCGACATCCTGCAATATTTGCGTCAATGGAACTCCGGACTCGTCTCCGGCTATAAGTTCCGGACCAGGTACGCCTGCGGACACCGAGCTGGATCGGTTATCGATTTTCGAATTTAGCGCCGCAGACATCTTCCAGCACTCACCTTTTGGTGACGTGCTAAACTCTTTAAAGAACTTGTCCTTGGAGGAGGACTCACAGCCGAACTATGTTCGGTTCGAGCTAGAGGCGGATGACGAGGAATTTTGCTTCCCACCCGCCACCCACTTCATAGCCACTGTCGATGACTTAACCGACGTGCTTGACTATGGCTCCGAAGACATCGACGGTATGGACGACGATGCCGACAAGGAGCAAGGCCAAGACCCGCCATTCACTGGACGTTGGACGGCCACCTCTTCGTACGACGTGTACATGGTTGATACACCTAAAGGATCTGGCGACGACAAAGAAGAGCCAGATGCGAATAAACCCTCTGAGACGCAGTCCAAGCGCCGGCGGCCCAAACGCCGTTCTAAGCCCCGTCGCTCAAAGGATGGCAACACTGGCACCGGAGAAAATAGTACTCCGGGCGACGCCGAAAACAATGAAGACCCTGTCGGAGCTGCATCCGAACAGGAGGAACACGACAACGGGCAAGATAACCCTGATGAACAGGCCATAGAAGATGACTCGGAGGACGATAGTTACCGTCCACCCTCCGAGGAGGAGACAAGCCTCGGCAACGAAGACTTCATCGTGCCTGAGGATCCTCTGGAGCAGGAGCGCTTTAAGCTTCAGCTCATAGCCACTGCAAGGAGCCTGAAAAAGAAACAGCAGCAGCTTCAAGCTGAACAAGATCTGCTCGTCGACAGATGGACTGATGTCCTGACAGCCGAAGAATACGGCCTCAAGCGCCCAGCCAAGAGCTACCCGAAACGCAGACTGCTACCTCAATTCGATGAGGAGGCGCCGGAGCACATATCTCCCTCGCGTAATGCGGAACGACCACCACGTGGTCGAGACAGGGCGGCCGACCGGCCACCCCGCGGTCGGGATAAAGCGGCAACTCAGGCCGAACAGCAGCCTGCCCCACCGCCCCGTAAAAATAGAGACGGAAGAGTTCGGGGTCATACGTACGACCTCCGGCAGACCCTGGACAGTAGAGCAGGACATACAAGATCGATCTACGGATCGCGAGGACGTGCCTCGAGGCACGACGACGGCTACCTATTCGGACGTGACAAACCTAACCACGCCCGGGCCGAATGCCGCAGACGGACTCCATCAGAGCTACGCCACGATGCGGCCCGATATAGAGGCGCCGCACACCCTCTCTGCTTCACAGATGAAGTACTGGATCATGAATTCCCCGAGGGGTTCAAGCCCGTCAATATCGAATCATACGACGGCACAACCGATCCTGCAGTATGGATCGAGGATTTTATTCTCCATATCCATATGGCTCGAGGAGATGACCTCCACGCCATTAAATACCTCCCACTAAAGCTCAAAGGGCCAGCTCGGCACTGGCTTAACAGCCTGCCTGAAAATTCTATTGGCAGCTGGGAGGACTTGGAAGAAGCCTTCCTGGACAACTTCCAAGGAACCTATGTCCGGCCACCAGACGCCGACGACTTAAGCCACATAGTTCAACAACCTGGAGAATCAGCCAGAAAATTCTGGACTAGGTTCCTAACCAAAAAGAACCAGATCGTTGACTGTCCGGATGCTGAGGCCCTAACAGCGTTCAAACACAGCATCCGTGACGAATGGCTAGCACGCCACCTCGGCCAAGAAAAGCCGAAGTCTATGGCAGCCCTTACGGCACTCATGACCCGCTTTTGCGCGGGTGAGGACAGCTGGCTGGCTCGTAGCAAGAACACAGCCAGCGAGGCAGGCCCCTCCGAGGCCAAGAACAGCACCAGCAAGCTCCGGCGCAATAGACACAAACGCCGAAGCAATGGCGACAACACCGATGACACCACAGTTAACGCCGGATTCAGTGGCTCCAAGTCCGGCCAACGGAAGAAGCCCTACAAAAGAAACAATGAAGGACCTTCCAGCCTAGACCGCATACTCGACCGTCCGTGCCAGATACATGGCACCCCAGACAAACAAGCCAATCACACCAACAGAGACTGTTGGGTTTTCAAACAGGCTGGCAAGTTAAACGCTGAAAACAAAGAAAAGGGATCACAAAGTGAGGACGAGGACGAAGAGCCCCGGCAGCCGAACACTGGGGGACAGAAGAAATTTCCCCCTCAAGTCAAAACGGTGAACATGATATACGCTACACACATCCCCAAAAAGGAGCGCAAGCGAGCACTTAGGGACGTCTACGCGGTAGAGCCAGTCGCCCCCAAATTCAATCCGTGGTCATCATTCCCGATCACCTTCGATCGTCGAGATCACCCAACTAGTATCCGCCATGGCGGTTCAGCCGCACTAGTCCTCGACCCAATTATTGACGGGTTTCACCTAACACGAGTCCTGATGGACGGTGGTAGCAGCCTCAACCTGCTTTATCAGGACACAGTGCGGAAGATGGGCATTAACCCCTCACGAACCAAACCAACAAAGACTACCTTTAAAGGAGTCATACCAGGCGTAGAGGCCCGCTGTACGGGCTCAATCACGCTGGAGGTGGTCTTCGGTTCCCCGGACAACTTCCAAAGCGAAGAGTTAATCTTCGATATCGTCCCCTTCTGCAGCGGCTATCACGCACTGCTTGGACGAACCGCGTTTGCCAGATTCAACGCAGTGCCACACTATGCTTATCTCAAGCTCAAGATGCCCGGTCCACGCGGCGTCATAACAGTCAATGGCAATACGGAGCGCTCCCTCCGAATAGAGGAGCACACCGCCGCCCTAGCAGCAGAAGTACAGAGCGGCCTTCTCAAGCAGCACCATAGTACGGCTGTCGAGCCCCTGGACATCATTAAGAGGTTTTGGACTACACTGCAACAGGACAGCGCGGCTCATCAAGAGCTCGATTAGCAATTCGGCCTCCGTCCCAGTCCCGATGAAGTAGTGGCATTCGTACCACGCGTACATAATTGCGCACTCAAAATTCCATGGACATCGACGGAGGCACAAGCTAACCCGGGATCTACAGTTGGCTAGACCGATCCCGGACACACATACTTTCAATTTTTCTTCTTGTTTCAGGTTCCTTTTCCCGCGGGCCTGATCACCAGTCCTTTCGAAGGATTGGCATAAAACGGAGGCAAGCAGCACAGGTGTGTAGGGTAACCTCTATACGTTCTTCTTGATGGTATTTATACTTATTTCTCAGGACCCGCACGCTGCGCCCTATTGATTCCGGCATGTTAAATAGCCCGGATACTTATCGCACCATTTGTACAAGATACGCCTTGACATATCCATCCAGTTATAATAAAAATGGTTTGTGGCCCAGTTTCTGTGGTTTTCGCTTCTTACTTCATTTTATTTCGATCTGCTTATCGTCTGCATCGGTGCTCTTTTGTACATTTCATATTCGCCAGGGGCTACTTATAGCCCCACAATACGGCAGCAAAGTACGAACACTTCTTATAGATAAGTTCGGCACCCCGAATTTAGCATTATATGCATTGGCTCCGAATCATGTCTTTGGTCAATAGTTGGGTTGCCCGGCTCCTATGCTTGCTACCCAACGTTCCGCTCTATCGGCTAGGGTAGTAAAGGGAGAACTACTGCGATTGTGCCCTGGCCTTGACCGGATGAGCACCTCAGTAGAGAACGCCGAAAACTGACTGTCATGATACGGCGAGAGCCGGTCAGCTATTCGAGGGTTACAAAATCGTTGGAGATTTTTTCCGCGTTATGCGAAGGATCGGCACTTCCCGATCAAATGCTGACAGCACCCTGGCTTGGACCAGGGGCTGCGCCCATGCTTTATTATAAAACTCCTATGGCTAAGTGAGGGCGTTTAAGCCGTATAGTCTGATTGCCTTGTTCGTTGCGCTAAACAACTCCTTCAAGGACCATATAATTGGATCAAGATTGTTTAGATTCCATCCTGAACACCTCCGTACTACCTACGCGAGGGCAGAAGCCGACGACTGGCCAACCCTCAGATTGCACGGCCGCACAGGAGGATACAATCAAAGCATAACGAAATTACATTACAAAACAGGCTTTGATTTCATAATACAAGGCAAGGGCAACACAAATGTTTTCATTCGAAAATAATGTCCTGCCCGCACTCAGCTGCCGCAAGTCGAGACCCTACTATGACATCCGCAAAATATCGCTCGGGTGTGCGGTGCTCCTTGCCCTCTGGCGGCCCTCTGGCCACTTCAACGGCGTTCATCTTCGCCCACCACATCTTGCAACGGGCGAAGGCCATGCGGGCACCTTCAATACAGGCAGGGCGCTTGACAACGTCCAACCGAGGACAGGCGTTCACCATCCGCCTCACGAGTCTGAAGTAGCTGCCAGGCATAGCTTCGGCTGGACATAGCCGGATTATCAAATCCTTCATGGCTAGTTCGGCCACCCTATGCAGCTCCACCAGCTGTTTCAGCTGATCGGTGAAGGACACGGGAGGTTCTGGCGCCGCATATTGCGACCAGAATAGCTTTTCCGCCGAACCCCCTCCTTCAGCTCGATAGAACTCCACGGTGTCCGATACACTGCGTGGTAAATCCGCAAAAGACCCTGGGGAACGCAAAACCCGGGTTAGTAAAAGGTATCGCTTCTCCGCATACTTGCTTTGCATCTTAAATGCCTTACCCGCCGCGATCTTCTCGGCCTCCTGGATTTCCCGGAGGGCGGCCTGGGCGTCATTCCGTGCGGCCTCCGCGCTTTGACGAGCCTTGGCGAGTTCGGTCCCTTGAACCTACGCATCATGCTCCAAGGCCTCGCATTTCTTCACCGCATCCTGGAGCTCTTGCTGGACTTCTTTGACTTGGGCCTTGAGCTTCTTACGAGCGGCTTGCTGCTGGACAGCCTTCTCCTCGGCCTCGCCCAGGGCCTTCCTCAGGGCCTCGACCTCGGTCGCGGCTCCTGCACATATTACGACACTACAGTCAATATACAACGCCTATGCTTTCCGAATACACAACAAGTCGTTACTCACCTTGCTTCTCCTGGAGCCGAACCTTAACCTCGCCGAGCTCGCTCTCGGTCCGCTCCAGCCTCTGCCTCAGTTCAGAGACTTTGGCAGCATGCGAGGTTGCGGCCAACAGCGACACCTGCTTATGCATACATATCATGTTAGTCTCCTACAATAAAATATTGATCCTCTGTCCGGTTCTTCTCTCCGAGCACCGGACAGTGTCTCGGGGGCTACTGACTACATGGGGTTTTTCTCTTTCTATGACACTTACCTCGAAACCTGTCAACAGGTTGCGGCAGGCTTCGTTCAGTCCACTCTTGGCGGACTGAATCTTCTCGATCACCGCGCCCATAAGGACACGGTGCTTGTCCATAACGGAGGCGCCTCGTAGCGCCTCCATCAGGTTATCCGGTGTCCCTGGATGGACAGGGACCACCGGCGGAAGCGGCGCACCCCCTTCAAAGGGGGCTGCTCGCTCGACTCCGGAGCCATATGGGTCTCCGGAATCGTATTCGGCTGAGGGCCAAACTGGATGCAGCCCTCTTCGCCAGTCTCCATGGGGATCTGCTCCCCCATGTGTCCGGTAGTAGAGGTCTCGCCTTGTGGCGCCTCCCGGACAACGTCCTGGGCTCCTCCCTTCAGAGCGGTCCTTCGGGACAACACTTCTGTGTCGTCCCTGACCCCGGGGGAGTAAGCAGGCGGTGGCGACATGCTCGCCATCTCCGACGGAGTCAACGAACCTCCAGATGAGGATCGCTGGATAAGGTCACGGGCCGGACTGCAATAGTGAAGTTAACTATGTTAAAATAATAAAGAGAAAGGGTTGGGTGTGCGCATGAATGAGCCATGTCACTTACGATGTGGCCTGGGGCTTAGGGGTCGTTCCGGACTACTGTCAACGTCCCACGCGGTATTGACCGCTGGGGCGCCCTTCCCCTTTTTGGGCGCTTCCGCCTCCAGATGCGCCGAGGCTGCCCTCTTTTTCTTCTTCTCCTCGGAGGGAGGGTTATTTTCCTCCTCCTCCTCCTCTTCCTCGTCATTGTCCTCAGGGACAGAGGAATGGGCTTCGTCATCTTCGGACGTCACGTCCGAGGTGCCCTTGCGACGGGGACCACTCTTGGCCCCCTTGGCCTTCTTGCTTCTCCGGCGCCTTATACGGCGCCGGCACCAGCATCTTCGCTAGACGCGGGATGACCGGTTCTTCAGGCAGCGGAGCCGGACACTGGATCCGCTTCGCCCTCTCCATCCAGTCCTGAAAGAGCAATAATAAAAGCTCAGACATCATCCTCGAAACAATTAAGTTGGGGATACGTCAGAAATAACATACCTCGCTGGTGGGGTGTTTACAATCGTGACCACGGTCTGAGTCCGTGGCCGGTGGCTTCTCATTGCCCTTAAAGAGCAACTTCCAGGCGCCTTCGTGAGTAGTCTCGAAGAGCCTTATCAAGGTCTGGTGCTTCTTCGAATTGAAATCCCACAGAGGTCGGCTTCGGCACTGGCACGGAAGAATCCGACGAACCAGCATCACCTGGATTACGTCAGCAAGCTTGACATTCTTGGTCACCATGCTCTGAACACGCGTCTGCAGCGCTATCAACTCGTCGGGTGAACACCAGTCCGGACTCTTCTCGACCCAGGAGGTGAGTCGCATGGGAGCACCGGAGCGGAATTCGGCAACTGCGGCCCAGGTGGTGCCGCGAGGTTCTGTGATGTAGAACCACTGCTTTTGCCACTCCTTTGCTGTCTCCACAAAAGTGCCTTTGGGCCAGGAGACATTGGATAGCTTGCTCACCATGGCTCCCCCGCACTCCGCGTGCTGGCCATCCACCACCTTCGGCTTCACGTTGAAGACTTTGAGCCACAGCCCGAAGTGGGGTTGGATGCGGAGGAAGGCCTCACACACGATGATAAATGCCGAGATGTTGAGGAAGGAATTCGGGGACAGATCATGGAAATCTATCCCGTAATAATACATCAGCCCGCGGACGAAAGGGTGGAGTGGAAACCCAGCTCGCGGAAGAAATGGGGGATGAATACTACCCTCTCAGTGGGCTTTGGCATAGGGACGACTTGTCCCTCGGCCGACAGACGGTGGTCGATCTCCTTCGCCAAATACCCGGCTGCCCGAACCTCAGTAATGTCCTCCTCCCTGACGGAGGAGACCATCCACTTACCCTGGCCTCCGGATCCGGACATGATTGCTTGAGTGGAAAGGAGATGAGTACTTGGGCGCTGGAGCTCGAGATTGGAAAGACGGAGACAGAGAGAAGGCGTGAGAGAGGAAGAGGGAGTCCTTATCCCCTTATAAAGGCAGCGAATATTAAAAGCCTCCTCACTCGCCCTAAAAACTCGCCTATTCCCAAGGGCCGTATAAACGGCACGGTTGGGTTACCCATGCCCGCATTGATGAGAATCCCGCGATAAGGGGACACGATCTCTGCTTTGACAGGACGTGCCAATGGCAACCGCGTCTCAAAACATGGAGTGGCAGACAAGAAACGGTTCGAAATTATGACCGGACAGACGTGATGCCGTGTTATTAAAAAAATTGTCAGCAGATAGAACTCGTGTAAAAATATGTATTCTCTCTGCGGCTGTGTATGGTGTGTGACAGGTCCAGATACTATCATCGCATCCGAAGACTATCTTGGGGTTCGGAAGAAGGGGAACCCGCCTTGCAATGGCCGAAGACAATCTGCGCGCCGAACTCATCATCATTGAAGCCAGGTTCAGGGGCTACTGAGGGAGTCCTGGACTAAGGGGTCCTCGGGCGTCCGGTCTGCTATCCATGGGCCGGACTGATGGGCTGTGAAGACATGAAGGCCGAAGACGGTACCCGTGTCCGGATTGGACTCTCCTTGACGTGGAAAGCAAGCTAGGCGACCAACTATGAAGATTCCCTCTGATGTAACCGACTCCATGTAACCCTAGATCTCTCCAGTGTCTATATAAACCAGAGAGCGTAGTCCAGATAGAAAAAAACACATGACCATAGTCATACAGGCTAGACTTCTAGGGTTTAGCCATTACGATATCGTGGTAGATCAACTCTTGTAGCACTCATATTCATCAAGATCAATCAAGCAGGAAGTAGGGTATTACCTCCATAGAGAGGGCCCGAACCTGGGTAAACATCGTGTCCCCCGTCTCCTGTTACCATCGGTCCTAGACGCACAGTTCGGGACCCCCTACCTGAGATCCGCCGGTTTTGACACCGACAGTCACCTCCATAAACGAGAAACATATCCTTAGTCCTTTTCAAGTATTTCAGGATGTTCTTGACCGCTGTCCAGTGATCAACTCCTGGATTACTTTGGTACCTCCCTGCTAAACTAATAGCAAGGCACACATCAGGTCTGGTACACAACATTGCATACATGATAGAACCTATGGCTGAAGCATAGGGAATGACTTTCATTTTCTCTCTATCTTCTGCAGTGGTCGGGCATTGAGTCTGACTCAATTTCACACCTTGTAACACAGGCAAGAACCCTTTCTTTGCTTGATCCATTTTGAACTTCTTCAAAACTTTATCAAGGTATGTGCTTTGTGAAAGTCCAATTAAGCGTCTTGATCTATATCTATAGATCTTGATGCCTAATATATAAGCAGCTTCACTGAGGTCTTTCATTGAAAAACTCTTATTCAAGTATCCTTTTATGCTATCCAAAAATTCTATATCATTTCCAATCAACAATATGTCATCCACATATAATATTAGAAATGCTATCAAGCTCCCACTCACTTTCTTGTAAATACAGGCTTCTCCAAAAGTCTGTATAAAACCATATGCTTTGATCACACTATCAAAATGTTTATTCCAACTCCGAGATGCTTGCACCAGTCCATAAATGGGTTGCTGGAGCTTGCACACTTTGTTAGCATCCTTTGGATTGATAAAACCTTCAGGTTGCATCATATACAACTCTTCTTCCAGAAATCCATTCAGGAATGGAGTCTTTACATCCATTTGCCAAATTTCATAATCATAAAATGCAGCAATTGCTAACATGATTCAGACGGACTTAAGCATCGCTACGGGTGAGAATGTCTCATCGTAGTCAACTCCTTGAACTTGTCGAAAACCTTTCGCAACAAGTTGAGCTTTGTAGACAGTAACATTACCGTCAGCGTCAATCTTCTTCTTGAAGATCCATTTATTCTCAATGGCTTGCCGATCAACGGGCAAGTCAATCAAAGTCCACACTTTGTTCTCATACATGGATCCCATCTCAGATTTCATGGCCTCAAGCCATTTCGCGGAATCTGGGCTCATCATCGCTTCCTCATAGTTCGTAGGTTCGTCATGGTCAAGTAACATGACCTCCAGAACTGGATTACCGTACCACTCTGGTGCGGATCTTACTCTGGTTGACCTACGAGGTTGGGTAGTAACTTGACCTGAAGTTACATGATCATCATCATTAGCTTCCTCACTAATTGGTGGAGTCACAGGAACTGTGATGAACTACTTTCGAATAAGGGAGCAGGTACAGTTACCTCATCAAGTTCTATTTTCCTCCCACTCACTTCTTTCGATAGAAACTCCTTCTCTAGAAAGGATCCATTCTTAGCAACGAATGTCTTGCCTTCGGATCTATGATAGAAGGTGTACCCAGCAGTCTCCTTTGGGTATCCTATGAAGACACATTTCTCCGATTTGGGTTCGAGCTTATCAGGTTGAAGCTTTTTCACATAAGCATCACAGCCCCAAACTTTAAGAAACGACAACTTGGGTTTCTTGCCAAACCACAGTTCATTAGGTGTCGTCTCAACGGATTTAGATGGTGCCCTATTTAACGTGAATGCAGCCGTCTCTAAAGTATAACCTCAAAACGATAGCGGTAAATCAGTAAGAGACATCATAGATCGCACCATATCTAGTAAAGTACGATTACGACGTTCGGACACGCCATTACGTTGTGGTGTTCCGGGTGGCGTGAGTTGCGAAACTATTCCGCATTGTTTCAAATGAAGACCAAACTCGTAACTCAAATATTCTCCTCCACGATCAGATCGTAGAAACTTTATTTCTTGTTACGATGATTTTCCACTTCACTCTGAAATTCTTGAACTTTTCAAATGTTTCAGACTTATGTTTCATCAAGTAGATATACCCATATCTGCTCAAATCATCTGTGAAGGTGAGAAAATAACGATACCCGCTGCGAGCCTCAACATTCATCGGACCACATACGTTAGTATGTATGATGTCCAACAAATCTGTTGCTCGCTCCATTGTTCCGGAGAACGGCGTTTTAGTCATCTTGCCCATGAGGCATGGTTCGCAAGTACCAAGTGATTCATAATCAAGTGATTCCAAAAGTCCATCAGAATGGAGTTTCTTCATGCGCTTTACACCAATATTACCCAAACGGCAGTGCCACAAATAAGTTGCACTATCATTATCAACTCTGCATCTTTTGGCTTCAATATTATGAATATGTGTGTCACTACTATCGAGATTCAACAAAAATAGACCACTCATCAAGGATGCATGACCATAAAAGATATTACTCATATAAATAGAACAACCATTATTCTCTGATTTAAATGAATAACCGTCTCGCATCAAACAAGATCCAGATATAATGTTCATGCTTAACGCTGGCACCAAATAACAATTATTCAGGTCTAAAACTAATCCCGAAGGTAGATGTAGAGGTAGCGTGCCGACGGCGATCACATCGACTTTGGAACCATTTCCCACGCGCATCGTCACCTCATCCTTAGCCAATCTTCGCTTAATCCGTAGTCCCTGTTTCGAGTTGCAAATATTAGCAACAGAACCAGTATCAAATACCCAGGCATTACTGCGAGCATTAGTAAGGTACACATCAATAACATGTATATCACATATACCTTTGTTCACCTTGCCATCCTT
Source organism: Triticum aestivum (assembly GCF_018294505.1). Lineage (NCBI taxonomy): Eukaryota > Viridiplantae > Streptophyta > Magnoliopsida > Poales > Poaceae > Triticum > Triticum aestivum. Next base: position 358,459,085 of record NC_057799.1, read on the forward strand.
CTTATCGGCCAAATACTTGGGGCAGTTCCGCTTCCAGTGACCAGTCCCTTTGCAGTAGAAGCACTCAGTCTCAGGCTTAGGTCCAGACATGGGCTTCTTCACTTGAGCAGCAACTTGCTTGCCGTTCTTCTTGAAGTTCCCCTTCTTCCCTTTACCCTTTTTCTTGAAACTGGTGGTCTTGTTGACCATCAATAATTGATGCTCTTTCTTGATTTCTACCTCCGCAGCCTTTAGCATTGCGAAGAGCTCGGGAATTGTCTTATCCATCCCTTGGATATTATAGTTCATCATGAAGCTCTTGTAGCTTGGTGGCAGTGATTGAAGAATTCTGTCAATGACACTATCATCAGGAAGATTAACTTCCAGTTGAATCAAGTGATTGTTATACACAGACATTTTGAGTATATGCTCACTGACAGAACTATTCTCCTCCATTTTGCAGCTGTAGAACTTATTGGAGACTTCATATCTCTCAATCCGGGCATTTGCTTGAAATATTAACTTCAACTCCTGGAACATCTCATATGCTCCATGACGTTCAAAACGTCGTTGAAGTCCCGGTTCTAAGCCGTAAAGCATGGCACACTAAACTATCGAGTAGTCATCAACTTTGCTCTGCCAGACGTTCATAACATCTGGCGTTCCTCCTGCAGCGGGTTTGGCACCTAGCGGTGCTTCCAGGACGTAATTCTTCTGTGCAGCAATGAGGATAATCCTCAAGTTACGGACCCAGTCCGTGTAGTTGCTACCATCATCTTTCAACTTAGCTTTCTCTAGGAACGCATTAAAATTCAACGGAACAACAGCATGGGTCATCTATCTACAACAACATAGACATGCAAAATACTATCAGGTACTAAGTTCATTATAAATTAAAGTTTAATTAATCATATTACTAAAAAAACTCCCACTTAGATAGGCATCCCTCTAATCATCTAAGTGATCACGTGATCCATATCAACTAAACCATGTCCGATCATCACGTGAGATGGAGTAGTTTTCAATGGTGAACATCACTATGTTGATCATATCTACTATATGGTTCACGCTCGACCTTTCGGTCTCAGTGTTCCGAGGCCATATCTGCATATGCTAGGCTCGTCAAGTTTAACCCGAGTATTCTGCGTGTGCAAAACTGGCTTGCACCCGTTGTATGTGAACGTAGAGCTTATCACACCCGATCATCACGTGGTGTCTCGACACGACGAACTTTCGCAACGGATGAAACTTTTTTCCGGATTCTTTTTATCTATTCATGTTCAATCATTGCAGTACAACGAATACCGAAAATATTGAAATTACATCCAGATTCATAGACCACCTAGCGATAACTGCAAGCACTGAAGTGACCCGAAGACTCGCCGTCGTCATTGCCCCTCCCTCGCCGGAGCCGGGTAAAACTTGTTGTATTAGACAGTCGAGGAGTCGAGCAACCGCTGCCGATGAAGAGTACTGTAGATCGGAGGTTTCCAATCTGAAGACACACGAACATAGACGAACGACGATTAGGTCCGAACAGATCTACCAAAGATGGATCCACCGGAGAAACACCTTCACACACCCACCGACAGTGCTAGACGCACCACCGGGACGAGGCTAGGCGGGAGAACCTTATTCCATCTTCAGGGAGCTGTCGTCGTCTCGTCTTCCTGAACAGGACACAAAACCTAAGAAAAGTCCAAAAACATCTAAATACGGAGCCCTCTTGCCGGCAAGGGCCGAGATCCACCGCGTCCCCATGGCCCTAAGGTCACCAGAGACGAAGCAGCCCGACGGTGGCGCCGGAGGAAAGCAGGAAACCCTAATCTTTTTTGAAAGGAGGAGGCGGATGTGTGTTGTTGGGCGTATACATTTTGTTTTGCTTTCCATTTCGTGATGAAACTATGCAAGCAATGAAACATTTGTCCATGTTTGCTAGAAAAAAATCCAGATTTTTTTATTTCATTTACTGTCGGAACAGGACTTTTAGATAGATCCTAGCAAGCCCTTTTTTCCCTAAAAAAAGCAAGCCTCATTTTTCGGCAGGAACGTGTGTCACGTGTGTAGGATGGGATGGTGGCAGATTACGAAACATTTGGTCAACTAGTAGTGTCTCCTTATAAATCTCGGAATAAACTCAACCTCCATTCTCCCATCGCGCGCTCTCTCCTCCTCCTCCCAAAAAAGATTAGGGCTCATCACCCGACCAGTACAGTCATCCTCACACAAATACCAGTTCATCATTTCGGTCTCTCTAGAACTGTAGTAGTAAATCCTTGTGTTCGATCGAGCACTGCGTCTGTTGCCACTGCTGGGACTCAGATTGCTTTTCTCCTCAACTTTTGCATTCGATCGGTGTAAAGGTCTTCCCTTCCCGTTCGCCATCATTTCCTCTTCTTCCTCGGCGATAAACAAATTTTGTTTAGCGCCACCTCCACCTGACCTGACCTGACCCCAGCAAAAGCAAAGCCAAGCGCCTTGCCATTAAAAGGCTTCCTTTTTTTGGCTCCAAATCTGCGTCCGGTTTGGTTCCTTCCTTCCACCAATCTCTCCGGCGGCTCTCCTATTCCATTCCACCATCGAAATCCAATCCTTGACCTTCACCTTGACCTCGGGCGACCTCCCTCCAATTCCCCAAGAACAAGCATAAGCAGACAAGCTTGGCCGCTCCGATGGGGATGCTCGCCGACAGGCTCAGGGCCTTCTCCACCAACCGATGGCTCGTCTTCGTCGCCGCAATGTGGCTGCAGTCCATGGCCGGCATCGGCTACCTCTTCGGCGCCATCTCGCCAATCCTCAAGGCCGCGCTCGGCTACAACCAGCGCCACGTGGCGGCGCTCGGCATCGCCAAGGACCTCGGCGACTGCGTCGGCTTCCTCGCCGGCTCGCTCTCCGCCATGCTGCCCGCCTGGGCCATGCTGCTCATCGGCGCCCTGCAGAACTTCCTCGGATACGGATGGCTCTGGCTCATAGTCACCAAGCAGGCGCCGCCGCTGCCCCTCTCCATGGTCAGTAAGTCAAGTCTCTCCTCTGCCGCTGCTTCTTTCTTTCTTTCTTTCTTTCTTTCTTTCTTTCTCTCTTTCTTTCTTTTTGAATTGTGCGCTGCTTCTTTCTTACAGTAGATTGATTGATGCTACTATGAATCTGATTGAATCACAGAGCTGTTCAAAATGGTCCTCAACTTTGAATGCTACTGCTGAATTACACACACAATACATTCAGGTCGTCGTGCCAATTTGTTTATGGAATTGCACACAAGGTGGGCTGTAGACCGCAGAGCACATGATAATTAAATAAAATGAGGGGCACATGATCATTAAATAAGATGAGGGTTACTGGCTGGATAGGATCAGCTGATGAAAATGGCGTGGAGGGAGAGTACATCTTAGATTAAATCAGTTTTCTAGGCACCGGCTTTCTTGTGAAATTGACCAATCACACATGTTTAAGTGCGGAATGCCGGCCCGCCAATGGTGTATTCTTCTACTCCTAGTGTAGCATTCTTTATTTACAATAACTTGTCCTTGTCACTACTTTTGTTTTCAGTAGTCACCATGTTATGCCTAATTATTTACTGTCACAGCAACCAATTGCCTATTTGTCAATATTCAAGTCTTCAATTCTTTATCGGCGTGAGTTGATGCAACAGAGATTATTCTTAATTCGAATATTATGTTGCTTTTTTAACACAATTTTCTCTCTATAATATTTTAATGGATTCACTATAAACTTTATTGGCCTTATCTGGATTAGATGGCCAAGTAGTCTAGTCTTACTTCCTAAACCTCCTATGTTTCTCCAAATTTCTCACATGTCAGAAGTAGTATATTGTAAATTTATGGCTGTCAAGAGTGTGCACATAGCTTTGCAAGGTGTGATGTTTGATTGCAAAATCTGCACGCCATATCATAAATCATCATCACAATCACTATGATTGACCGGTGAATGGCTGAATGGTTGCTTATTTACAAGTAAACAATTAGTTTGTCCACATCATTTTCTACACAGCCTCAGTTGCTTCTTCAAGCAAATGTTCGTGTGCAGCTCAGGATAATGTAACCCACACATTTGTTGCTTGCCATGCAGAGCTGCATTCTTTGTTTTGTTTCTATCTCTTAAATTTATGAATTCATATATTGTACACTATGTATGCTCAGTTCTGTATACGGAACTACAGAGAGAATGCAAAAAGCTATAGAATTGGTATGGTCTTCTCCAAATAAAATTGATGAACAGTTTCATTGTTGTCCAGATGGCCAGGATTCCAAACTACGTGGAGGAAATAGGGAATCCCCACAATTAGATAAATATGAAACAAAAATCTGGAAACTGACTAGTTATTTGCTTCCCTTTGCTCAATTTTCGACACTAATATAATACTTCTTGATGTTTTTAATTCAGATGTGTGTCCTTATTTTTGTTGGAACCAACGGCGAGACATATTTCAACACAACTTCACTGGTTACATGCATCCAGAATTTCCCAAAGAGCAGGGGCCCAACTGTGGGCATTCTGAAAGGATTTGCTGGCCTTAGCAGTGCAATTCTGACTCAACTGTTTGCAGTAATGCACACACCAGACCATGCAACTCTTATCTTCATGGTCGCAGTTGGGCCATCACTTGTTGCCATTGGCCTCATGTTTGTTATAAGGCCTGTCGGGGGTCACCGACAGGTGCGGTCATCTGACAAGAACAGCTTCATGTTCATCTACACCATTTGCTTGCTCCTTGCCTCATATCTCGTTGGTGTCATGCTAGTCCAAGATTTCCTGGAAGTGAGTGATAATGTGGCCATTTCTCTCACAGTGTTTCTTTTCATCTTGCTTATTTCACCGATCGCGATCCCCGTGGTCCTGACATTTAGCTTGAAAACTGAATATCCAAGTCCATATGAAGAGGCTCTGCTGTCTGAAGCATTAAAAGGAGAGGCAGGTACTTCACATGAAAGGGAGGATCAACCAGAGTTGATTCTAAGTGAGATGGAAGACGAGAAGCCTAAAGACATAGACTCTTTATCCCCATCTGAAAGGAGAAGGAGAATTGCAGACTTGCAGACCAAGTTAGTTCAAGCTGCAGCAAGAGGTGGGGTTAGAGTCAGGAAGGGACCACGTAGGGGGGAGAACTTCACCCTGATGCAGGCATTGGTCAAGGCTGATTTTTGGCTTATTTGGTTATCGCTTCTGCTCGGGTCTGGATCAGGGCTGACGGTGATTGATAATTTGGGTCAGATGAGCCAAGCTGCTGGTTTCAAAGACGGGCATAACTTCGTGTCATTGACGAGCATATGGAACTTCCTTGGTCGTGTTGGAGGTGGCTATTTCTCTGAGAATATTGTCAGGTACCAACACTAGGTTCTCCACATTTTGATCTGGCATCCACTGTTAACACAGCAAATAAAAATGATTGCTATCATTTTTCAGTAGCTGTATTTTTTTGCGGTGCTCTTCAGTACCTCTCAAATTTTGGCCAGGCTTTCTTCATACATTGACCAACTATTCTTCTGATGATCAGGGAACATAAATACCCAAGGCACATAGCATTGGCCTTAGCTCAGATACTCATGGCTGCTGGGCATTTCCTCTTTGCAATGGCTTGGCCTGGAACTATGTACATGGGAACCTTCCTGGTTGGGCTTGGATATGGCACTCACTGGGCTATTGTGCCGGCTGCTGTTTCTGAACTTTTCGGCGTAAAACACTTTGGCGCAATGTATAATTTCCTCACAGTAGCAAACCCCACAGGGTCGCTGATCTTCTCAGGTCTCATTGCCAGTAGCTTCTATGACTATGAAGCTGAGAAGCAAGCACAGCGCCATCAGAGCTCAGCGTCGTCGTCTCCACAGTTTCTTCAGGGCATGGGTTTACTTGCAGATGGGCCACTGAAGTGTGAAGGGGCTGTTTGCTTCTTTGTCAGCTCGTTGATCATGTCGGCGTTTTGCGTCGTGGGTGCTGGCTTGAGCCTTGTCATTGTTCACAGGACCAAGCGAGTCTACTCTCACCTCTATCGATCTGTCCGGTGATGAACTTTTTTCCATGGATAGATCATCCCCGTTGTACCATGTACCATACATACATTATTGAACATATGATTCATGAACCAAGACACAAGAAGTTAAAGTTTATTTGTTTGCATAGTTTCAGACCATTTTATAGTTAATATTGTAAGCAACCCGTTCCCAGATGTAAATTGCAGGTCTTTTTTGTCCGAGGATGCGACTGTGTATTTATCTGTCAAATGCTACTTTACTTTGGCTGTAATGAACCCTCTCTCATGATAACACCTTGTATGGTTTCTGCCAATGCTGGAAACATGAAACTTGCGAAACTGTCCGGCTATTTTTATTATACTTTCTTGCCGTGTATGAAACTTGTGACTAGTAAATGTTCTCATGCTTTTCATGTATATATAGTACTATGGAATAATAACCTCAAGTGACCAGGGTCAGGAATTCAAACTCCAAAAATGACTGTGGGGTGGAGCATCTCCACATTTTGTCGCTGGAGTTTTCATGCTATTTATGTACCAGGTATGCACCACCTTGACTGTGATCTTAGTTCCATCCTGAAACTGAACACATCAACTGCCTAACTTGCAGCTACTTGCAGATCTAGGCACCTATGTATGTATCTGGGCTGCCCATCATATGGACGCTGCTACTTTGGTCTGGCAGCAAAACTCCTAGAGACTTTGTTGTTTAGGCTTGTGAACATGACACATTATTATCCAAGTGATCTTCCTTTGGTGACTGGCAACATGTATGTTAGCTGATCCTGTCACCTGAAGATTCAGCTCCTAGGTGCTACTGCCAAACAACTATCAGTTCTTGAACAAAGTGACAGAAACACAATCTGCTCGGCTCAGTTCTCACACAAGTCAGCTGCCACATTTTCCTTGTGAAGACACTTTTCTACAGTAGTTCAATCTGTAATCAATGTTAACCTACTAGACACTTGAAATCTGAACAGCTGGGATCTCCAGACTTATCAACAAGAGCACAGAGTGGCATGGTTCAAGATCACACAAGAGGCATTCTGAACTGGATGCAACTCAGAGCTGAATGCAGACTCATTCTTCTTGTGTACTTTTTCTTTGCATGCTCAAATGAGGCAAATTTGAACCTAGGGCTGTGCCATGATGTATTATTACCAGCAACATCCTTGGATTTTTTGTTGCAATAGCAGAATATAAGTAAGTAGCAGGTGTGTCAGCCCTGCTAGATATTTTGCTAGTTCTTGTGCTGCTATTGTCATATGCCTACTTTTATTATTTCCTCTGAGATACCAGTACAAATTGCTGGTGAGGTGATGATGTAGAGAGGGTGTGTGTGTGTGTGTACTTAAAGGGTAACAGGGAGAGTGGGGCCCACATTGGGGGAGAAAAAGGTTCCCAGTCTGCACACAAGGTATCTCTTCTCAGGAAAAAAATATTAGGGTTCACTGGACTGGAGAGGAGAGCAAAGCTTTTTGTGGCTGGTGGTTGTGATTTTAACTTAACCCTAGGCATAATCCTTGCTAGGTAGTAGGAAATACCTGAAACAACCCTAGTCACATCTGATTGATCTAACAACAGAGCACTAGGGTTACGCTCCTGCTGTACCCAGCGCTGTGGTTTTACAGAAATAGCCCCTCCCTAATAAAGGTTTCTCACCTTATATAATGCGTATACGTACCTGCCCATGTATACACTCTAGTACCATGACGAGTGGGCCCAGCTGGGGGATACTTAGGACACTTTCCCATGTGCTCTGCCCTGTATTAACGTCAAATCTACAGCTTAAAACGGCCATTAATAATATTAAAGCCCGAATTAAAGCACATGATCAACTCAGCTTCCCCCCCCCCCCCCCCCCCCCCCCCTACCTAAAGATAAAGAAATACTAGTAGTACTCCAGTATGTTTGTATCTGAGCCGGAAATGGCGAGAATGCCCCTGGGTTGACACCTGACCTGGGGTTTGGGCCTGCACTGTGGGGGGAGTTTAATTGGGGGCACCAAATGAGGGCAAAGTTTGAAACTTTTAAAGGCAAACAAAAAACAAAGTGGAATGATCTATTTTTACAGGACACAGAGGCACACGGCCTGACCTACACTCGCTCCTTTTCTACTACTACTGCTGCTCTGCTGCTACCCCTCTCATTTGGTATTACGATTTTTGGGGCTTTGACTAAAAGTCTTGAGCTAAAAAGCTTCATTTTTTTAGAGCTCCTTCCTCCTCCCCCCGAAATTAAATCCGGGGCCGAGGGATTCGCAATTCGGGGGAGCTCGTGGCCTCCAATCCGCCCCGATTCCTGCGCCTCCTCCAGCCGATCCGCATGGGTACGTCCTCCCCCGGCTCTTCCCCTCCTTGGCTCTCGATTCAGGTGCTTTTCGCCGCCGGCCGTGGCCTGTCGCGGCAGATCTGGCGGCCTAGGGTTCTTGGGGCTCTAGATTTTTCGCGCCCGGGGTCAGCGCTGCTGCTGGGCCGGCGCGCCGGGGACGCGGATCGCGCGGATCGGTGGTCCTCCCGGCCGGATTCCTGATGGGGTTTTGGGCTGTTCTTGAGCTGATTTGGACGCTTCCTGGCACTTGGATGTGTTCATTTCGCTTGGGTTTTGGCGCTGTCCCGGGGGAGCCGCGGCTCCAGATTCTCTAGTTTTGTGGGGAAAGCTGGGCTGGATCTTTCTCGCACTGTCTCTTGCTACCCGAGATTAATTGCCTTCTTGGTCGGGGCGGTGTAGCTCCGGTCGCTGATCTGCTAAGCTTTCAAGTTCCGATTCGCTGAAGCAAATCTCAGTGGCGCGTAGTCCATTCTCGTGGAGTAGATTTGTTGTACTGCCAAATAAATTTGTCGGAGCTGAAAATAAATGATGACGAGATAGATTTCGCTCCCAGATTGTTTTCCAGTCCTGCCAAATTAGAAATTAATAGATCGTTTCCGGCTGATAGTGCCGAAATTCACAGTGCCCGTCTACTTCACTGCTTGGTTTACATGTTTTCTCAGGTTTCACTTCACTGTCGACGCTGTGCTATGTTGTTTGCGATTCCGTCGAGTGTGCTCTGTATTTTGTTCCTCAATATTCTTACCATTGGCCCTACTTTGCTGCAGATCAATGGAGTTCTCATAGGTCTCAAGGTTAAGATCGAAAGGACTGTGCTGTGAATTCTTGTTCATTTCTTGGTCCTGGGCTTCTTCATTCTTGCTCAAGTCCAGCTGTCTGTTGATCCAATTCAAAGGTGGAGATGAGTGTGGAGTACAATATGGATGAAGCTTTGAAAGCACGAAATACTGCAGAGAGCAAGTTTCATGCGCGCGACCTCAGGGGCGCGCGCAAGTACGCGGTCAAGGCCCAGAATCTCTGCCCATCACTTGAGGGCATATCCCAGATGGCGTCGACTCTTGAAGTTCATCTTGCAGCGGAGTCCAAGATTGATGGAGAGAGTGACTGGTACCGGATCTTGTCCCTGCCCGCCTTTGCAGATGAAGAGGATGTGAAGAAGCAGTACAGGAAGCTAGCTCTCCAGCTGCACCCTGATAAGAACAAGTCAGTCGGTGCTGAGGAGGCCTTTAAACTGATCTCTGAGGCGTGGAGTGTGTTGTCTGATACTAGTCGGAAGACAATTTATGATCAGAAGAGGTCAGATCATTCTGTTGTCAACGTAACCAATGGCATGTATACGTATGACAAGAAGGCGACCAAGAGAGCTCGAAAGAATGCTGCTGCTGCCGCCGCCGCCGCCGCTGCTGCTGCGGCTGCTGCTGAGGCTACTGCTCGTCCTGCTGGTGTTGATACTTTCTGGACATCTTGCAATCGCTGCCGTATGCAGTATGAGTACTTAAGAATGTATCTTAATCATAACCTTCTGTGCCCAAACTGCCATCACGCGTTCATGGCGGTAGAGACTGGATTTCCTTGCAACGGAAGCAGTTCATCTTTCTCCTGGTCAACCAAGCAGCAGCCACAGAACCACAGTTCCACCAAACATTCATATGGCTCAACAAGCAGGACTTCTAGCATTCCGGGGACAGGGCATGTGGGGTATCAGCAAGATAGTACTTATGATTCCTACAACAGTCAAAGCTTTCAGTGGAATCAGTACTCCAAGACAGCGCCTGCAGCTGACACAAATGCTTACAGTACCCAGGCTTCCGAGAAACCTAGAAGAAATGAAGAGAGCTACAGCTACAACTACCCTGAAAGTGGAAACACATGTGACCCTGAGAGAACTACTTCAAGGCGTGGCCGGTTTGCAAAGCGGAGAAGGCATAGTAATGATTATACGACTGTGGATTATGCTGGAGATAACAAAGAAACAGTGGTTGCAAGCACAGAGACAAATGCTTTCACTGATGTGGGGCGGGTTAATGGCACTTCAGTGGAAAAGATGAGATCTGCAGTGAGTGTAAGGAGAGCTAATGTTTTGAGAGAGATCTCCCAGATTGATACACGGGGTCTACTTGTTGAGAAAGCCAAAGAAGCCGTCCGGGGAAAATTGCAAGAGCTGAGCATGGCAGCATGTTCACGGTTTGCAGAGAAAAGGAAGTCAGAAGGAAAGGTATATCCTAGTGACAACAACATAAAGGCAAATGGGGTCCTCTCTGGCAAGCTTGGCAAAGGACTCAAGCTATGCAGTTCAATAAGTGTCGACACCCACATACCTGCAGCTGCAACTGATGAAAAAAATCCAGAACAGAAGCGTGTGCCTGTTTCGATTGATGTCCCAGATCCTGACTTCCATGATTTTGATAAGGATCGCACAGAGAGAGCTTTTTATAGTGACCAAGTATGGGCTACATATGACAGTGAGGATGGAATGCCTCGTCTGTATGCAATGGTGCAGAAAGTTCTTTCAATGAGACCTTTCAGAATCCGCATGAGTTTCCTCAATTCCAAATCCAATATTGAACTGTCGCCAATAAACTGGGTTGCCTCTGGTTTCCAGAAAACATGTGGCGATTTTAGGGTTGGAAGGTACCAGATTACGGAAACAGTCAACATATTTTCGCACAAAGTCAGCTGGACTAAAGGCCCCCGTGGGATTATCAGAATTATTCCTCAGAAAGGTGATACATGGGCTTTGTACCGAGACTGGTCTCCTGATTGGAACGAGCTTACACCTGATGATGTGATATATAAATACGAGATTGTCGAAGTTATTGATGATTTCACTGAGGAGCAAGGGCTGACTGTCATTCCATTATTGAAGGTTGCTGGCTTCAAAGCTGTGTTCCATAGGCACATGGACCCCAAGGAGGTGAGGAGGATACCAAAGGGTGAGCTGTTTCGATTCTCGCATCAGGTTCCTTCTCGACTGCTGACTGGTGAAGAAGGCAACAATGCCCCGGAAGGTTGTCATGAGCTCGATCCTGCTGCAACCCCAGTGGACCTTCTTAAGGTTATTACAGAGGTGAATGAAGACGTGGTGGCGCAGACTGCTGAATAGAAGAGGGCAACAACTCTGAACACTGAAGATAGCTTGGGTGTCTGAAGTGTGAAATGTACTACACAGATGACAACAAGTCAACATTTGTTGGTGTCTTAGTTCTATTATGCCATCTTATTTTTGGCTGATGACTTGGACAATACTGCCAGGGCAAGCAGCTTATGTCGTGGACTTCTGACTGTTAATTCTTAGGCATTTCTAACACTTGGAGTTTATCGCGCCATGGATATCATCTTCTAGAGTAAAAGAAGCATTGGGAGGCGATTGATGCGGCGACTAGTCAAAGGAAAGCTATGGAGCCTCATGGCTTGCTGACGGCGTTACTCTGTTCAGGTATGGTGTTGAGCATAGGAGCCATCAAGTTCGAGGGGGGAGACGCCACTGGACTTCCCCATGTACCCGGAAATTATTAATGTACCAAATTTACCTAAGATGTTGTATTTCCTTTAATCTATAGTGATGCGTCCTTATATAATGTTGAACTCGATGATTTCAAAATTCTGATTTGAACTCGGTGAACTGGTTCGGCAATTTAATATTATATTTAGTGGAAGCTCGAGCTCCTCGTGGGCTTGTTCTCTTTCCCTTTATTGCTTGGCTGGATTAATGATGGAGATGGAAATTTTGTGCTGTTGACAATACAGTGTTCACTCCATGTTCATTCGATTTTCGAGATAAATGCAGTGTTCACTTCTTGCTGGTTTTCCACTATTCAGTGGAGCATGTGAATGGTTTGGTATGCCCTGTGAACGATCTTTTTCTAAGTTCAAAATTTTCCCTTATTCATTCATGAGAATAGTAGCATCATTTACAAGCCTGGACATTACAGCCTCAGGGGCATCTTTTGGCTAAACATTAGGAGGATTAAATCTAGCTAAACTAGCTAGTTCATGGGCTACCTGATTACATTCTCTATGACTGCTCAAAGATGACATGGGTGAACTCCACATTCTCTATGACTATGCTCAAAGATGACATGGGTGAACTCCAAAGTCATGAGATACCAGTCATCAAATATGTCGCTTGCAACTGAACTGACGATGAGTTTCAGTAGTAGTGATCACCTCGAAAGTCATCTTCTGCTCGCGAGCTCAAATGAGCCCGCAATGAACAGTAAAATTAAAAAAAGAAACAAAATTCAAAAATTCTGAATTTTTTTTGTGGCGAACTTTGACAAATGTTTTCAGTGCTTGCAAAATTTAATCATTGAAATGACATTTGTGGAAGGCACGGCAAAAAATATATAATTAGCACTCCAAAATGCTTTTGAAAATAACACTTTTGGAGCATTGATTTTTTGCCACAATTTCCTCGTATATCATTTAATGATGGAATTTTGTGAGCACTCAAAACATTTGTCAATTTTTGCAAACAAAAAAAATCAGGATTTTGGATTTTTTTTCTCAAATTTTTGTCGCGAGCTCATTTGGGCTCGAGCTCAGAAACGTCACATCCTACTGTCCTTGCAAGGTTCAGCCCAAACCTTGTTAATTCGACCAGGCATCGAAGCAGAACTTAATATTTTCATTTGCCGCTACTATGAACTTTCCACTGGGGTCTCTCATAACCGCCCGTACAATACCTTGAAGAGAGTTGGAACCATGGTTCCATCCACAATGAGCTTTGCATAGAGCCTCATTGGTTTGGTCCATGCACATATCTCACCATCACTTTCGAAGTGCAAGCAATAGAAAATTTAACAGCTAGTGAGCAAACAACTAGAAGAATTTGGCCCATCAATTGAGCTTCCTCCGTTCCCACCACATGAACCATATTGCAACAACAATAAAACTCGCCTGGCCAAGCACCGAAACCTCCTCTTCCGGTATGCTCAACAGGGAAGTCCAACCTTGCTTCACTAGCCAAATCAACAAATCCGGACCTTGTGATAACGTCATCAACACCTAATATGGGCCACATCTCCTTAACTATAGGGCATTCAAACAACATATGCCTTATGGTATCCGGACTAGTTTTACAACCGAAACATTGGGCTTCAATCTTTATATATTTGTCGGCGAGAGCGGCTCTACAAGGGATGGCTCCCCGCAACCACACAAATATTTTCACCTTCGCACGAGAAAGAAGACTCCAGACAGTACCCCATGTATTGTTTCTTGTAGAAGGATCAATAAGATCACTAACCCGAGAGAGGAGTTGGTTTCCTCTAACTGCTAGAACTTTGTTGCATGATGACTACGGAATCCATGCATCTTCTCAGATGTTTATTTTTTTGCCATACTCTCCAAATGTGACCACGCTTAATTGTATTAACTCTGCCATAATGCTCTGTCATGCATATGATGATTTGTTCTTCAAACTAGCATTGAGTAGATCACCATACGGAAAGTATTTGATTCTAAGAATGGTATTACAGAAGGAATCAGGATCATCAATTAAACATCATGCTTGTTTTGCCAACAAATCAAGGTCAAAGCAATGGATACTACAGAATACCATTTCACCACTCTTTGGGATACAGATTTTCCACCAGGCGAACCAGTGCATTCTTTTATGGTTTGCATCGTCAACCCACTAAAATCTTGACATCGCCATATGTAATTCCTTAGGAATTTTGAAGACAAGCATTGCATGTTGGTATTGCTTGTGCAACCAATTTTAATAACACCACTTTTCCACCTGAAGAAAGACACTTCTCTTTCCATCCCGTCAATCATTGAATAAGAGGGTCAATAAGATACTAGAAACTATCACTTTTATCTAGCCCTAAAGTAGCCGGCAACCCGAGATATTTATCACTCATTGCTTCAGTCATAATATTGAGGGTAGAACAAACTTGGGCCTTCATGTTTAGTACTAGGGTTGAAAAGATATACTTGACTTATCCACATTTGACTAGGTGTCCTGATACTGAACAATACATATCCAGACTTGCTTTCAAACATGCATCATTTTTGTAACACCCCAAAAAATTTATTTGGTTTTATCAAATTCTTTATTTGATTTGAAGGAGGTAGTTTAATTTTTTTTTTCTAAAGGACTCTCCTTCTCAAAAAATTTCTTTTATGACAAGTATTTTCTTTGGGTTCATCCAAAACTTAATCTTTGGTCTTGAGGGTTTTTCATCTTGTGTTGACTCAACACAAATGTTTTTCTTTGGGAAAGTTATTTTTGAAATCTTTTCTTTTAAAAATAACCCTATGGCTTATGGAGTGATCCTTCCCCTTTCAAAAATTATCTCTTGCCATGACCTAAGTTGGAATCCCCTCCCAAAAGCCATCTTCCCACCTTGTGTCAAGTCAAGCTTCAAATCCAGCAAGTTTAACTCCCCCTTGAATTTATTTCCAATTATTTTTAATCAAAAATCTTTTCTGTCTCCTATTTTGGCCCTTAGAGATTTACAAGGAAACCACTAGAATTCCTTTGAGTTTTGATTTCAAACAAGTTTCCCTGGCTAGTCCTTAGAACCCTCAACCAAGATCCATGAAGATCCACTGGTCCACAGTTCAAAATTTTCAAAATTGCTTGCTGCAAGTTTGGACCATATTTGTCATTTTTTGATGAAATTCATTTGTTTTCTTCTCCTAAAAATCTGAGAAAAATCAGGCAGCCTCTAGATGCATCAAGAGGTCACCTCACCAAGTCCCAGCTCCAGAAAATTTTTCCTCGTGCCCAAAACATATCGTCGAACACCTGGCGTGCACTGTTACTGTCAAGTTCAGAGTTTCAGAGAACAGTTTCAGTAGTCAATGTCGTTTTCTTCAGAACCTCACGTCGATCTCGCCAGTAACTGTAGTGGCGCCTTGCTCCCTGTTCCTCCTTCTTATCCACCGCGCCGCACGGTCGCCTGGACAGTTGCGGGCGTCGGCGGTGAGCTGGCAGAGGAGCATCGCCCCCGTGAGCGGCGGCAGCAGCACTCGCTGCGGCTGCCAGAGAGGCGCAGCGAGGGACGGCGCCGTCCAGCACCGCCCAAACCACCTGAAGCCTCCGCGTGGCCGTCCCCTTCCCTGTGCGTGCTGCAGAGCCATCGTCGTGGCCCGGAAGGCACGGAGCGCGCTCCCTGCCGCTGACGTGCCGGTGAGGCCGTTCCGTCGAGGGCCGGAGTATCGCCCAAGTCCGACCGAGATTTAACTGAGAAACGGTACCAGTGGACCATCACGATGATGCCCAATCACCTAAACCTCCTGCCCGACCCCTGCCTCGCCGTAATCGCCCGCCGGCGTTATCCCGTTCACGGCAACCGCCTCGGATCGACTATAAAAGGAGGCCCCGAGCTCGATCTCGACCAAGCACCATCACTCCACCTCGCCAGAACCACGCCCAGCCACTGGGAAGACCTCGAGGAGGTCTTCTTCCCCGACTCCGGCCGCCCCGACCCGCCTCGGGCCCCGGCACGATTCGCTCCGGTGAGACCACCTCCGCCTCTCAACCCATGCCAGTAGCCTTCTAGTGCATCCACTTCCCTAACCCGCACCCTAATTTGAAGATTGCAGCTTCCGTCGAAGAGCACCATCCTCGCCCGAACCACCGTTCGCCGGAGTTAAGGCCACCGTCGACGTGGTGCTCGCCGACGACCAAGACCACCACCCACCGACGCGGAAAGACACCGTGAACCCTTAGGTACCCTCCGATCCCCCTGCCTCGCCGTGGATCAACGCCGGCGACCACCGCAGCCCTCGGGCGCCGGCGAGCTCTGTTTCAAAGTTTGAACCTGACGAGTGGGACCCCCTCGTCAGCCTCTCCTCTTCTTATTCGAACCGTTTTCTGAAGCGCCTTCGGGCAAACTGCGTTTTCCTTCTGGGTTGGCGTATTTCTAGCCGAAACGTTTTCTGTTTTTATAAACTAACCCCTGGGTCTTTTCTGTTTCATCACAGATTAGTCCTTGGACTAAAACCCTTATATCTTTTAAACAAAAGATGCTTTTTGGTTGATTCTTTTTCTGTTAGTCTTATATTTTTGTCTAGTTTTTTATAGTATTTATTTGAAAAAAATTGGAATAATTTTTATACACACACGGTATTTACGTTAGTATGCGGTTTCTTTATACCGTAGATACCGGAGGAGGTGACGGAGCCGCGAACTTCGCCGAGCTAGACTCCAACTACTCCAAACCAGGCAAGCATATTTGAACCTTTGATATGATGAGTGTTTTGCATGTTTGCTTGAATAGTTTGTGCATGGCATGTTTATATGGGCATCAGTGAGTGTTACATTGCATGCAAGGCAACTACCAGTATGCTTCGAAGCTTGATGTGATCCTTTGATGGGAGATAACCTGATCATGTGGTGACATGAAAGGTGGTAAGATGGTATTGTTGTAGCATGCCAGTCTTATGTCAACCGTTAAACTCCGGCGTTAACGTGGATCGAACCACGTTACCGTCCGTCCCCTTTTCGTGCTGCCACATGTTTTCTGCAAAGAATACGGTTTAGTAAGTTGCAAACCTCTTTCCTTGTACACACCAAATAGAGGGGCCGTGATGAGGGTTCCATGGCCCTGGATTAAAGCCAGTCATCCGGTCAGGGGGCATGGGTGTTTCCGGTTGGGACCGAGAGGGGGGCACCCCTTAGAGCGCGCGATATAAATTTGATCCCATGCTACGCGAGGTTGTAGCCTCCCCGTCTCAAGGTTTTTCGTGAACATTGCCTAGGGTGATGCCTGGCAGCGGAATGTGGAATGGGTGTGTACTGGTTAGATGTGTTTCGCCTAAAACACCGTAAACGGAACTAGTCCCTTGTGACTACTGAAATCCGTTGGCTGTGGTTAAAAGTACAAACTCTGCAGAGTCAAAACTTTCCGAGTAATCGTGTCCCTGGTCAAGCACCTTGGTCAACATACCCATATCAGTATCCATATCAGTCTCAGTGTCAGTCTCTGTGTCAGTCTCAGTGAAAATCCCCGGTGAACAAACATGAGTGGTAAACCAGGTTGAATGCTATTCCTGTGGATGGACTAACCAGTTTATTATTACGTACATGAGCATTTCCTTGAGATGAATTAAATTCATGAGCTACTTGAATTCAAATAATGAAATATAAGCCCTTTATGTGATGTCGCTCAGACGTCCGACTGTGGCACCCTTGTTATTTACTTTTGATATAAGTCCTTTATGTGATGTCGCTCAGACGTCCGACTGTGGCACCCTTGTTATTTACTTTTGATATAAGCCCTTTATGTGACGTCGCTCAGACGTCCGACTGTGGCACCCTTGTTATTTACTTTTGATATAAGCCCTTTATGTGATGTCGCTCAGACGTCCGACTGTGGCATCCTTGTTATTTACTTTTGATATAAGCCCTTTATGTGATGTCGCTCAGACGTCTGACTGTGGCACTCTTGTTATTTACTTTTGATATAAGCCCTTTATGTGATGTCGCTCAGACGTCCGACTGTGGCACTCTTGTTATTTACTTTTGATATAAGCCCTTTATGTGATGTCGTTCAGACGTCCGACTGTGGCACGCACTGTCATTTACATTCCAATATAAGCCCTTTATGTGGTGTCGCCCTGACGCCCGACTGCGGCATTGTTAATTTATTTTTACCTTTTCGAGGCGTCGCTTCAGACACTCGATCGGTCTTCAGTTATTTCATTGGGATTTCGGGAGGACTACCGCCTGACTTCCTTTTTATTTACCATGCAATGCAAATTTTATTATCTGAGTGCGCGTTACTAATTTGCTCATGTGCATCATGTTTGCATTTGTTATATCTTATGTCCAAACTGTCTTGCGAGTACTTTCATAGTACTCACCTGGCTTGTTGATTTGGCCAGATGTTGACGAAGGCGGTCTTATGGATGAAGAGTTCGATAGCGAGTCCGACGCCTAGAGGAGTCCCAGTCAGTCCCTTGCGATCCTGGAAATTGGTCACTTGTATTATACGCTTCCGCTACCCAGAATAAAAGCCCTCGAGCCTCACTCCGACGCTCGATGAGTTGTAAGATTTAGGAGTCATGTCAACCACCTCGCTGTGACATATCCACCATCACTTTTATTACGAGTCAGTAGTTATGCCACCAAAACCCTTGTGTCATATCCGCCTTTATGATTTGTATCGGCGTGCTTGTAATAAATTGTTGAGCAGCCTCAGCTCAACCCTATATTATATTCAGTACTTCTGGATTTCTGAAAATCAAGGATTTGTCTACCAGTAAGACGGATTCTTCTATACTGGTCCGTTAAAGGGGTCGGTTTCTCAATAAATGTTTTATTTGAAAACCGGTCGTGACAAACTTGGTATCAGAGCCAGGCTGACTGTAGGAAGCCACTAGGTGTGATCGCTAATCGGTTATTAGCGTCTTCAGTGCTTTTTCAGCATTTTGCAAATGTAGCTATTTTCTGTTGGTCATCATAAATTTATGATTTGACTATTCGGAATTTTTGCCTACTTTTGTAGATGGCTGGCAACGACTGCGAGTCACAGGTGTTCGCCAATGTGCCTGAGGGGTTTATCAAGCTTCTCGTCTCCATCACCAAGCTCACGATCGGGCCATCGACTCGTCCAGAGTTCACACTCTACCAGCACAAGATCAGCAACAACGTGTCTATGCACCAGGCCGTGGTACAATTCAAGGGAGGACGTTCTGCATCTCGCCACTTCCGTTTTGTGGGAAGGGCCATGCCTACGGAGAGGCATGCCATGCAGATGGCTGCCCGTGAGGCGATAGCTCGTCTTCGGGATGTTCTTCCTACGATGAAGACTCGTCGCTACCGCTACCTCCCATGCCATGTGCCATATAATTGTCACTATGCATTCGCTTGCCCTAGGGGAGAGAGAGATGAGGCTATTGAGATGCTTGTTTAATATCTCAAAGCTCTTGAGGCAGCTTTTGACAACCTCGTGGACGACCTTGTGGCTGCCCGTATGGACTCAGTTCAGGGCTGTTCCGCCAACAGGAGGGAGCTTCTCCACATGGCACCGCCGCTGACTTTCCTCTCGTCCTCAGCATCCTATGCACCTGCCATTTTAGCTACCGCTCGCCGCCTGCCTACCACTGAGGAGTTTGACCAAGTCATTGCTCCTACTCCAATCAGAGCTGCACCACCGGCCGCACCCGCACCAACTCCTCAACGCAGTACTTCGCGCCTGGAGCCTATTAGTGAGGAGGAGGTTGAGTCTCCTGCACCACTGGGTCTTACCCTCGGCAGGCCAAAGGAAATTTTCACCCTCTCCGACTGAGTGCGCCTAGAAGCCGTGCGATGTGCCAGCTTGTATGATATGTTTATATGTACATAGGTTTGGTGAGAAGTAGTTTGTGTGCGCATCATGTAGGAACTTGGAGAAGTGCACTAGCCTAAATAACATGTCAGGAATGTGTACGCACATCCTGAGTGATGTATTGTATAATTACGACTCGCGTGTAAGATATGTACTGAGCAGTCCTTCTCCATGTGCAATCAAGTATTTTCCTTGGAAAATCTTGGAGTCTTTTAAATTTCGCCTTTGCAAAATTATTCTTGTGCCACGCAGTTTTTCTCATGAATTTTGCAAAAAATAACCTAGAGTGGAAAATGCCTCGTCCCTGGACCCGTTCCATGCCAAGTCCGCCGGAAGAAATTTATGGTAACCAGACAAGCAACAACTTCACACAGGGGCAGTCAAGTCAGCAAGGCAGTGAAGTAGCATTTTCTCAAGTATGCCGCCTATATGAGCAAAGCCAGCAGCAGCATAAAGAAATAATGAATCATGTTATCAATATGGGAAATCACCATAAACCATACCAGCCGCATTCCAAGTTGTCTGAACTACAAAAGACACGTCCCCCAACGTTCGCTCACACTGATAGGCCGCTTGAGGCCGATGATTGGCTTCGAGACATCGAAAGGAAATTAATTATTGCACAATGTTCAGACCGTGAGAAGGTACTTTATGCACCTCACTACCTCACTGGAGCAGCTGCATCATGGTTGGAGAATTTTCTACACATGCACCCCAATGAAAATAACATCACCTGGGAAGAGTTTAAGGAAGGTTTTCGTGAGGCGCACATTCCCAGGAGCATTATGAAGATCAAGAAAAGGGAGTTTGATGACCTCAAGCAGAGAAGCATGACAGTAACTGAGTACAATAGTCAGTTTACACAATTATCTCGTTATGCCAACGAAGAGCATATGACTGAAAATAAAAGGATGGAGAAATTTTTGGACGGTCTGGCGCCAGCACTTAAATGCCAGCTGGTCGTACACACCTTTCCAGATTTCAAAACACTGGTTGACAAGGCTATTACATTGGAGAATGAGCGCCGCAGCCTGGAGGATATTCGCAAGCGCAAAAGGGACAAGACGACTCATGCTCGCAACAACCGGAGCAAGACTGATTTTCAGAGAAATGGAGCAAACAAATCCACGACCAATGTTCCAAGCCCAATCAAACATTTTCATGCAAGGGACAAGGACTTTATGTATCGCCCAGGTGTTACTTGCTATGCCTGTGGAGAGGAAGGACACTATGCCAAACAGTGCCCAAAGCCAAGGAACTCGGCCCCCAAGCCGAACCATGGTGGGAATAATCCAGCCCCCAAGCGTAACAACTTCAACCCCAATAACAATCACAAGAAGGGTCACCTGAACCATGTGACCAAGGAGGAAGCACAGAATGCCCCAGATATCGTGCTCGGTACGTTCCCTGTCAACACAACACCTGCCACGGTTTTGTTTGATTCTGGAGCTTCTCACTCGTTCATTTCGAAGAGTTTTGTTTTGCAACATGGTTTTCCGATACTTCCTTTGGAAAAGTCCATGATCATCATGTCCCCCGGGAATAAGCAAATCACTCAGAGTTACTGCCAAGGTGTGATTATTGAGTTTGAAAGACTAAAGTTTCGGGCGAATCTCATCGTGTTGGAAAATAAAGGACTGGATGTTATCCTAGGAATGGACTGGTTAACCACCAACAAGGGATTTATCGACTACTTAAATCGGACTGTGATTCTCACTCATCATCACGGCAAGAAAATAAAAGTGGCAGCTCAAGAAAGACCAAGGTCACGACAACCAAAGTTGAACAAGGTGGACATTTCAGAATTAAGAAAAGTTCCAGTGGTGTGTGAGTTTCTTGACGTATTTACCGAAGAACTACCAGGCATGCCACCAGACCGGGAATTAGAGTTCAGCATTGAACTAGCACCTGGAACCACCCCCATTTACAAGAAACCTTATAGAATGGCACCCTCCGAGTTGGTAGAATTAAAGAAGCAAATAAAAGAATTACTGGACAAAGGGTTTATACGGGCCAGCTCCTCACCTTGGGGTTCACCAGTATTATTTGCAAAGAAAAAGGATGGGACATTGAGATTATGTATAGACTATCGAGCACTCAACATGGTCACCATCAAAAACAAATATCCGATGCCACGGATAAATGATTTATTTGACCAGCTCGCACAAGCCAAGGTTTTCTCGAAAATCGATTTAAGATCGGGCTATCATCAATTAAAGGTACGGACAGAAGATATCCCCAAGACAGCATTCACCTCCAGATATGGATTGTATGAATTTACAGTAATGCCATTTGGACTAACAAACGCCCCCGCATATTTTGTTCACCTCATGAACAAAGTGTTTATGAAATTTATGGACAAATTTGTCGTGGTGTTCATTGATGATATTCTGGTATACTCCAAGACACCGGAAGAACATGCTGAACATCTCAGGATTGTACTGGGAGAATTAAGGAAACACCAATTATACGCCAAGTTCAGCAAATGTGAATTTTGGTTCAGGCAGGTTGGTTTTCTAGGCCATGTATCGACCCAAGAAGGTGTTGCCGTAGACCCAGAAAAGGTCAAGGCCGTACTTGGCTGGAAACCACCAGCCAACGTAACTGATGTACGAAGTTTCCTAGGAATGGCTGGATATTACCGAAGGTTTATTGAGGGATTCTCCACCGTAGCAAAACCAATGACACAGTTACTCAAGAAGGATAAGAAATTTGTATGGACTGAAGCGTGCGAGAAAAGCTTCCAAGGACTCAAAAGGAAATTAACAACAGCACCGGTTTGGTTGTACCAGACATACACAAAAGTTTTGAAGTGTATTGTGACGCATCCCGGAAGGGCCTCGGGTGCGTATTGATGCAAGACGGCAAAGTTGTCGCATATGCTTCCAGGCAACTACGGAAGCATGAAGAAAATTATCCTACTCATGACTTGGAGTTGGCAGCAGTCATCCATGCACTCAAAGAGTGGAGGCACTTTTTGCTGGGGAATCGTTGTGAAATATATACGGATCATAAAAGCCTTAAATATATTTTCACGCAACCAGAACTCAATTTACGGCAACGACGCTGGTTGGAATTAGTCAAGGATTATGATGTCGGCATTCACTACCATCCAGGAAAAGCGAATGTAGTGGCAGATGCTCTTAGTCGGAACCCCAGCTCGGGCAACGACAGTCTACAGAACTTGAGGCCAGAATTTCAGCAGGAGTTCACCAAACTCAACTTGGTGATGGTCACTGAGGGCAACGTGTCAAATTTGGAAATACAGCCCACCCTAATGGAACAGATTAAGAAAGCTCAGCATGGACATCCCAGCATTGAAGGTATAAAGAGAAAAGTGAGCCTGGGCAAAGCTTCAGAATTCGTCGTAGACGATGAGGAAATATTATGGTACGAGGACAGACTTTGCGTACCAAACATAGAGGGCCTCAAACAGCAAATTCTAACCGAAGGCCACACCGCTCCATATTCAATCCACCCTGGAGGGACCAAAATGTACAAGGACATCCAGGAAATTTTTTGGTGGCACGGTATGAAGAGGGACATAGCCACCTTCGTCGCATGTTGTGATTCATGTCAGCGCATTAAAGCTGAGCACCAAAAACCAGCAGGGCTACTACAGCCAAACAGGATACCTGAGTGGAAATGGGACGAAATTGGAATGGATTTTATTGTCGGACTACCTCGGTCACAACACGGAAATGATGCCATATGGGTCATCACAGATAGACTAACCAAAGTAGCACATTTCATTCCCGTAAAGACAACCTACTCCACTCAGAAGCTTGCTAAGCTTTATCTCTCCCGTATAGTTTGTCTGCATGGAGTTCCAAAGACTATAATATCCGACAGAGGCACTCAATTTGTCTCTAGATTTTGGGATCATTTACAACAAGCTCTAGGAACTCAACTAGCATTCAGTACAGCATACCACCCCCAGACTGATGGACAAACTGAACGCGTGAACCAAATCCTAGAGGACATGCTGAGAGCATGTGTTCTCACCTATGGAACCAGTTGGGAGGAAAGCTTGCCATATGCCGAGTTCGCATACAATAACAGTTACCAGGCTAGTCTACAAATGGCACCTTTTGAAGCATTGTACGGACGGAGATGTCGTACCCCATTAAATTGGTCAGAAACAGGTGACAGTCGTATCTTCGGCCCAGGCATGCTCAAGGAAGCCGAGGAGAAAGTTAGACAAATCAGGGACCGACTCAAGACAGCTCAAAGCCGACAAAAGAGCTATTACGATCGAAAACATCGTAAAGTCAGCTTTGAACCCGGTGAATATGTGTACCTACGAGTGTCTCCTATGAGGGGCCTGCAACGGTTCAAAATTAAAGGAAAGCTAGCCCCAAGATTTATTGGACCCTTCTGTGTGGCTGCACGAAGAGGCACAGTAGCCTACCAGCTAGACCTACCCAAGGAGCTGTCAGACGTCCACGACGTGTTCCACGTCTCACAGTTGAGGAAATGTGTAAGCAACCCAGAAAAGCATGTATCTCATGAGAGCATTGACGTGCAACCAGACCTCACCTATAGGGAGCGGCCGATAAAAATATTGGAGGAGTCCGAAAGGAGAACCCGTCAGAAAAACACTAAGTTTTTCAAGGTTCAGTGGAGCAATCACACCGAGAATGAAGCAACATGGGAAAGAGAGGATTTTCTTCGGGCAGAGTACCCACACCTATTTGAGGA
The DNA here is from genome assembly GCF_018294505.1 of Triticum aestivum. Lineage (NCBI taxonomy): Eukaryota > Viridiplantae > Streptophyta > Magnoliopsida > Poales > Poaceae > Triticum > Triticum aestivum. Next base: position 358,483,367 of record NC_057799.1, read on the forward strand.
TCGGCTGGAATCTCGGGGACAAGATTTTTCCTAAGGGGGTAGGTGTTGTAACACCCCAAAAATTTTATTTGGTTTTATCAAATTCTTTATTTGATTTGAAGGAGGTAGTTTAATTTTTTTTTCTAAAGGACTCTCCTTCTCAAAAAATTTCTTTTATGACAAGTATTTTCTTTGGGTTCATCCAAAACTTAATCTTTGGTCTTGAGGGTTTTTCATCTTGTGTTGACTCAACACAAATGTTTTTCTTTGGGAAAGTTTTTTTTGAAATCTTTTCTTTTAAAAATAACCCTATGGCTTATGGAGTGATCCTTCCCCTTTCAAAAATTATCTCTTGCCATGACCTAAGTTGGAATCCCCTCCCAAAAGCCATCTTCCCACCTTGTGTCAAGTCAAGCTTCAAATCCAGCAAGTTTAACTCCCCCTTGAATTTATTTCCAATTATTTTTAATCAAAAATCTTTTCTGTCTCCTATTTTGGCCCTTAGAGATTTACAAGGGAAACACTAGAATTCCTTTGAGTTTTGATTGAAAACAAGTTTCCCTGGCTAGTCCTTAGAACCCTCAACCAAGATCCATGAAGATCCACTGGTCCACAGTTCAAAATTTTCAAAAATTGCTTGCTGCAAGTTTGGACCATATTTGTCTTTTTTTATAAAATTCATTTGTTTTCTTCTCCTAAAAATCTGAGAAAAATCAGGCAGCCTCTGGATGCATCAAGAGGTCACCTCACCAAGTCCCAGCTCCAGAAAATTTTTCCTCGTGCCCAAAACATATCGTCGAACACCTGGCGTGCACTGTTACTGTCAAGTTCAGAGTTTTAGAGAACAGTTTCAGTAGTCAATGTCGTTTTCTTCAGAACGTCGATCTTGCCAGTAACTGCAGTGGCGCCTTGCTCCCTGTTCCTCCTTCTTATCCACCGCGCTGCACGGTCGCCTGGAAAGTTGCGGGCGTCGGCGGTGAGCTGGCAGAGGAGCATCGCCCCCGTGAGCGGCGGCAGCAGCACTCGCTGCGGCTGCCAGAGAGGCGCAGCGAGGGACGGCGCCGTCCAGCACCGCCCAAACCACCTGAAGCCTCCGCGTGGCCGTCCCCTTCCCTGTGCGTGCTGCAGAGCCATCGTCGTGGCCCGGAAGGCACGGAGCGCGCTCCCTGCCGCCGATGTGCCCGTGAGGCCGTTCCGTCGAGGGCCGGAGTATCGCCCAAGTCCGATCGAGATTTAACTGACAAACAGTACCAGTGGACCATCACGATGATGCCCAATCACCTAAACCTCCTGCCCGACCCCTGCCTCGCCGTAATCGCCCGCCGGCGTTATCCCGTTCACGGCAACCGCCTCGGATCGACTATAAAAGGAGGCCCCGAGCTCGATCTCCACCAAGCACCATCACTCCACCTCGCCAGAACCACGCCCAGCCACTGGGAAGACCTCGAGGAGGTCTTCTTCCCCGACTTCGGCCGCCCCGACCCGCCTCGGGCCACGGCACGATTCGCTCCGGTGAGACCACCTCTGTGACGCCCCCGATTTGACCGTACACTAATCATGCACGCAAATGTGTACGATCAAGATCAGGGACTCACGGGAAGATATCACAACACAACTCTACAACATAAATAAGTCATACAAGCATCATAATACAAGCCAGGGGCCTCGAGGGCTCGAATACAATTGCTCGATCATAGACGAGTCAGCGGAAGCAACAATATTTGAGTACAGACATAAGTTAAACAAGTTTGCCTTAAGAAGGCTAGCACAAACTGGGATACAGATCGAATGAGGCGTAAGCCTCCTGCCTGGGATCCTCCTAACTACTCCTGGTCGTCGTCAGCGGGCTGCACGTAGTAGTAGGCACCTCCAGTGTCATAGGAGTCATCGTCGACGGTGGCGTCTGGCTCCTGGACTCCAGCATCTGGTTGCGACAACCAGATAGAAAGGAAGGGGGGAAAAGAGGGAGAGAAGCAACCGTGAGTACTCATCCAAAGTACTCGCAAGCAAGGAGCTACACTACATATGCATGGGTATATGTGTAAAGGGGCATATCAGTGGACTGAACTGCAGAATGCCAGAATAAGAGGGGGATAGCTAGTCCTGTCGAAGACTATGCTTCTGGCCATCTCCATCTTGCAGCATGTAGAAGAGAGTAGACTGAAGTCCTCCAAGTAGCATCGCATAGCATAATCCTACCCGGCGATCCCCTCCTCGTTGCCCTATTAGAGAGCGATCACCGGGTTGTATCTGGCACTTGGAAGGGTGTATTTTATTCAGTATCCGGTTCTAGTTATCATAAGGTCAAGGTACAACTCCGGGTCGTCCTTTTACCGAGGGACACGGCTATTCGAATAGATAAACTTCCCTGCAGGGTGCACCACATAACCCAACACGCTCGATCCCATTTGGCCGGACACACTTTTCTGGGTCATGCCCGGCCTCGGAAGATCAACACGTCGCAGCCCCACCTAGGCTCAACCGAGAGGTCAACACGCCGGTCTAAATCCTATGCGCGCAGGGGTCTGGGCCCATCGCCCATTGCACACCTGCACGTTGCGAGGGCGACCGGAAGCAGACCTAGCCTAGTGGCATTCCAGTCCAATCCGGCGCGCGCCGCTCCGTCGCTGACGTCAAAAAGAGCTTCGGCTGATACCACGACGCCGGGATACCCATAACTACTCCCGCGTAGATGGCTAGTGCGTATAGACCAAATGGCCAGACTCAGATCAAATACCAAGATCTCGTTAAGCGTGTTAAGTATCTGCGAACGTCGACCAGGGCCAGGCCCACCTCTCACCTAGGCGGTCTCAACCTGCCCTGTCGCTCCGCCACAAAGATCCACTTGCGGGTACTCCTACGAGCCGACCCGACTTTAGTCACCACAGGTGTCATGTATTTAGTATATGAGTATATACCCGTGATCACCGCCCAGGTGATCACGGCCCGATAGTATAGCACAGCAGACAGACAAGAATGTAGGGCCACTGATGGAAAACTAGCATCCTATACTAAGCATGTAGGATTGCAGGTAAAGGTAACAACAGTAGAAGCAAGGGCAGGCTATGCATCAGTATAGGATTAACGGAAAGCAGTAACATGCTACACTACTCTAATGCAAGTAGTATAGAGAAGAATAGGCGATATCTGGTGATCAAGGGGGGGGCTTGCCTGGTTGCTCTGGCAAGTAGGAGGGGTCGTCAACTCCGTAGTCGAACTGGGCAGCAGCAGTGTCGGTCTCGTAGTCTACCGGAGAGAAGAGGGGGGAAGAAACAGTAAATACAATGCAAACCTAAGCATGACGATGCGTGACATGACAATGAGCAGTGCGAGGTGTGTCCTAACGCGACAGTAGGTGGTACCGGCGAAGGGGGGAACATCCGGGAAAGTATTCCCGATGTTTTGCGTTTTCGGACAGATGAACCGGAGGTGAAATGTTACAGGTTTGCTATGCTACGGATGTGTGGCGGACGAACGGGCTGCGTATCCGGATTCGTCTCGTCGTTCTGAGCAACTTTCATGTACAAAGTATTTCCATCCGGGTTACGGATTAAAAGATATGATTTTCAAAAGAATTTATTAATTTCTGGAATTTAATTAATTATTTAATTTAATTCGAAATTTGGATTTATGACATCAGCATGATGTCATGCTGACGTCAGCAGTCAACGTTGACCGTTGACCTGGTCAACCTGACAGGTGGGTCCCACCTGTCAGTGACTGTTAGTTAATTATCAGTAGTTAATTAGGTTAATTAGTTATTAGTTTAATTAATCTTAATTAATTAATACTAACATGATTAAATAAGTTAATTAATTATCTTAATTAATTAATTAATTAATTATTATTATTATTTTCATTTCCTTTTTTATTTCGTTCTGGGGCCGGGCCCCGTTTGTCATAGGCCAGGGGCGGACATGTCCGCCCGGGCCCTTTGGGCACCGGACTTGTCCGGGCTCGGCCATAGTGGGCGCGGGCGCACGGGCGAGCGGGCGCGCGTGCGGCCGTGGGCGCGCACGAGCGCGCGGACGGGCTCGGTCGCCGCGCGGGCGACCGCGGGCGCTGGACCTGGACGCGGCCAGCCGGGGCCACGGCTTGGGGGGAGGGTTCGCCGGCGTGGCAGCGGCGAGGCCACGGCAGGGCAGAAGGGGAGGAGCAGGGCGCGGGCGCCGGAGCGCCAGAGGTGGCCATGGGCGTGGGGCGTCGCCTGCGCATGGGGGAAGGAGGCCGCTGCGACGGGACAGGGGGAGGCCGGGGTGAGGCCACGACGGGCGTGGTGCGGGCGCGGGCACGGCGCGGTGAGCGCGCATCGGACGCGGCCGGAGCGCGTCAACCGCGGGCGAGATCGGCGGGGACCGCTGTGACGAGCGCGAGCGCACGAGGGAGAGGGAGGGAGCGAGGCGGGGCTCACTGGGGCCGTAGGGGGATTGGCAGCGGGGCGCGAGGCGGTTGACGGCGACGACCGGGCGACGAGTAGGCAGGCCGTTGAGGTGGGGGAAGCAGGCCGGCGGGGGAGGAGGAAGCAGGCCGGTGGGGAAGAGGCGCCGGCGAGGTCCAGGCGGCGGGGTCGTCGGGCCCGAGGCGCGCGCGTGCGAGCGAGTCCCGATCCGATCTGGATCGGGGGGGAAGGAGGGGAACGACGTGGGGGAAGAGTGGTGGGTTAGGGTTTCGGGACCCTGGGGAGTGGGGGGGATAAGGGAGTGGGGGCGCGGGGTGGGCCGGCCCGAGGGTTGAGGCAGGGGTGGGCCGGTCGGGCGGCCTGGTGGCCAGCTGGGCCAGTCGGCCCAGTGGGGGGAGGGTTTTCTCTTCTTTTTTTCTGTTTGTTTCTCTTTTGTATTTTCTTTCTTTTATTTATTTTCTTTTCTGTTTTATTTCAATTTAAATTATTTAGGCATTTTATAAAAATGTATTTACTACACCATATTTACTTATGCAAAATATGGCATCTCCCGAACATTTTGTTTTAAATTTTGAAAAACTTTTATTGTTGACACTAATTGAATTTAAATTATGAAACGGTTTTGGATCATCGCACGGTTAACAACAGTAACCGAGGTGACGTGGCATGATTAGCGGGGAATTACTGTAGCTTGATTACCCGGGCATTACAAATCTCCTCCACTACAAGAAATCTCGCCCCGAGATTTAGGAGGTAGAAGGAAAAAATGCGGGGTATTCTTCGCGCAGACGATCTGTTGGGGAACGTAGCGGAAATTCAAAATTTTCTACGCATCACCAAGATCAATCTATGGAGTAATCTAGCAACGAGGGGAAGGGGAGTGAATCTACATACCCTTGTAGATCGCGATGCGGAAGCGTTGCAAGAACGCGGATGAGGGAGTCGTACTCGTAGCGATTCAGATCGCGGTTGATTCCGATCTAAGCACCGAAAGAACGGTGCCTCCGCGTTCAACACACGTGCAGCCCGGTGACGTCTCCCACACCTTGATCCAGCAAGGAGAGAGGGAGAGGTTGGGGAAGACTCCATCCAGCAGCAACACGACGGCATGGTGGTGGTGGAGGAGCGTGGCAATCCCGCAGGGCTTCGCCAAGCACCGCGGGAGAGGAGGAGGAAGAAGAGGGGTAGGGCAGCACCAAAAGGAGACGTTCTCATGTCTATGGCAGCCCAAAACCTCAATATATATAGGGGAGGGGGAGGGCTGCGCCCCCATCTAGGGTTTCCCCCCTCAAGGGGTGCGGCTAGCCCTAGATGGGGCTTGGGGGCGGCCAAAGGGGGGAGGAGTGCCTCCCAAGTCAAGTGGAGGCCCTCCCCCTTAGGGTTTCCCCTCTCCCATGCGCATGGGCCTTGGGGGGGCTGGTTCCCCTGGCCCATTAAGGCTAGGGCGCCCCCTTACAGCCCATGCTACTGTATTGGACGTGGTGGAACATTTTCCGGACCTCCGGACCCCTCCGGAATCCTCCGGAATCTTCTGGAAGCTTCCCGGTACAATACCGAAAAAACCCGAACTTTTCCCGGAACCCGAACGACAACTTTCCATATATAAATCTTTACCTCCGGACCATTCCGGAACTCCTCGTGACGTCCGGGATCTCATCCGGGACTCCGAACAACATTCGGTAACCACGTACATGCTTTCCCTATAACCCTAGCGTCATCGAACCTTAAGTGTGTAGACCCTACAGGTTCGGGAACCATGCAGACATGACCGAGACGTTCTCCGGTCAATAACCAACAGCGGGATCTGGATACCCATGTTGGCTCCCACATGTTCCACGATGATCTCATCGGATGAACCACGATGTCGGGGATTCAATCAATCCCGTATTCAATTCCCTTTGTCCATCGGTATGTTACTTGCCCGAGATTCGATCGTCGGTATCCCTATACCTTGTTCAATCTCGTTACCGGCAAGTCTCTTTACTCGTTCCGTAACTCACATCATCCCGTGATCAACTCCTTGGTCACATTGTGCACATAATGATGATGTCCTACCGAGTGGGCCCAGAGATACCTCTCCGTTTACACGGAGTGACAAATCCCAGTCTCGATTCGTGCCAACCCAACAGACACTTTCGGAGATACCCGTAGTGCACCTTTATAGCCACCCAGTTACGTTGTGACGTTTGGCACACCCAAAGCATTCCTACGGTATCCGGGAGTTGCACAATCTCATGGTCTAAGGAAGTGATACTTGACATTAGAAAAGCTCTGAGCAAACGAACTACACGATCTTGTGCTAGGCTTAGGATTGGGTCTTGTCCATCACATCATTCTCCTAATGATGTGATCCCGTTATCAACGACATCCAATGTCCATGGTCAGGAAACCGTAACCATCTATTGATCAACGAGCTAGTCAACTAGAGGCTTACCAGGGACATGGTGTTGTCTATGTATCCACACATGTATCTGAGTTTCCTATCAATACAATTCTAGCATGGATAATAAACGATTATCATGAACAAGGAAATATAATAATAACCTATTTATTATTGCCTCTAGGGCATATTTCCAACACGATCCTCTCGTTCTCAAGTGGCTTCATCTTCAGAATGGTGCGACCACTGGACTTTGAGGAACTTGATCGCCTTTTGACGTGTGCGGCGTTCAGCTTGGTCGAGAAAGCGGACCGGATGCTCCTTATAGGAGAGGTCCTGCTGCAATTCGAGCACTTCATGATCCACTGCTCGGATTGGGTCCTTGAAGCAACGGCGGAGCTGTGACACATGGAACACATCGTGAACCTGAGAAAGGTTCGGTGGAAGCTCCAGTTGGTATGCCACTTTTCCACGCCTTTCGAGAATAATGAATGGGCCAATATATCGAGGAGCTAGTTTGCCCTTGATTCCGAAGCGGTGAGCACCCTTCATTGGTGTGACTCGAAGATAAGCCTTTTCGCCAGGTTGATAGACCATGTCTTTATGATGACGGACATACTGACTCTTCTGACGTGACTGAGCAGTCTTGAGATTCTCGCGAATAATGCGGACTTGTTCTTCGGCATGTTGAATAATATCCGGACCGAAGAGTGGACGTTCCCCAGTTTCTGAGCAGTTTAGAGGGGTTCGGCACTTTCGTCCATATAACACTTCGAAGGGGGCCATCTTCAGACTAGCTTGATAGCTATTATTATAAGAGAACTCAGCATACGGGAGAGATTCCTCCCATTTCTTGCCGAAGGAAATAACACAAGCTCGAAGCATATCTTCGAGAACTTGGTTGACGCGTTCAACTTGCCCTTGCGAGTGAGGATGAAACGCAGTACTGAATGACAGATGAGTTCCCAAGGCTTCTTGGAAACTTGCCCAGAATCTTGAAGTGAATAAGCTGCCACGGTCTGAACTGATAACCAATGGAATACCGTGGAGTGAAACAATCCTGGACATATAGAGCGTTGCCAGCTGGCTAGCAGTGATCGTTTCTTTGACCGCTAGAAAATGTGCAACTTTCGAAAGCCGGTCAATGACGACAAGAATAGCATCATTACCTTTCTGTGATTTGGGAAATCCAGTGACGAAGTCCATCTCAACATGGTCCCATTTCCATTCAGGAATAGAGATAGGTTGCAGAGTTCCAGCAGGCCTTTGATGTTCTGCTTTGATACGACGGCAAACGTCACACTCAGCAACATAACGAGCAATGTCTTGCTTCATATTAGACCACCAGAATCTCTGACGGATGTCTTGGTACATCTTTGTACTACCAGGATGGATACATAGAGGCGTATCATGAGCTTCTTTCATAACTTCCTGTGTCATATCCAGGTTTTTCTCTGCACATGGCACCACTAGGCGGCCCTTGAAGTATAAGGTGCCATCTTCAGCAATAGTGAAGAATGAGGGCTTTCCTTCTGCGAGGTAGCGCTTAATCTTGTGGGCTTCAGAGTCATACTTCTGTAGCCTTTTGATGCTATCCACGAGATCTGGTTTAGCAACTAGGGTATTGAGGGAACCCTGGGTAACAACATGGAGGTTCACCTTGCCAAACTCCTTAGGAGGGGGAGCGAGTGCACCCGGAGGAACAATATGGAGGTTCAGCTTCCTGAATTCTTCAACAAGCGAGGGCTGAACTTTGTGAACCTGGAGGTGGTTGCAGTAAGACTTGCGGCTCAAGGCATCAGCCATTACATTAGCCTTGCCTGGCGTATAGGAAATACCCAAGTCAAAGTCTGCAACAAGCTCCATCCATCTCTGCTGACAGAGGTTCAGGTCTGGCTGAGTAAACAGATACTTCAGACTTTGGTGGTCAGTGAAGATCTCGCAACGATTACCGAGAAGGTAATGTCGCCACTGCTTCAGCGCATGAATGACAGCATCAAGTTCGAGGTCGTGAACTGGGTAGTTCTCTTCGTGAGGGCGCAATTGCCGAGAGGCATAAGCAATCACTTTGCGGTCTTGCATTAGGACACAGCCTAATCCTTGACGGGAAGCGTCGGAGTAAATGACGAAGTCCTTCTTAGTATCAGGTGGAGCTAGAACTGGGGCAGAAGTCAACTTGTCTTTGAGTGCCTGGAAACTTTCTTGACATTTGTCTGTCCATTGGAACTTGACGCCCTTATGCAACAGGTTAGTCAGAGGCCTGGCGATCTTGGAGAAGTTCTCGACGAATCGACGGCAATAGCTGGCGAGACCGAGAAAACTTCTGACTTGCTTAACGTTCTTGGGAGGAGTCCAATCAAGGATAGCCTGGACTCGTTCAGGGTTGACGGCAATACCATCCTTAGAGATGACATGCCCAAGATAGGTTACTTCCGGTAGCCAGAATTCACATTTGGAGAACTTGGCATATAATTGATGCTCTCGTAGCTTTTCCAACACAAGTCGAAGATGTTCAGCATGTTCTTCTTCGTTCTTTGAAAATACCAGGATATCATCCAGATAAACCACGACGAACTTGTCGAGGTAATCCATGAATATATAGTTCATCAGACGAGAGAAGGTGGCTGGAGCATTGGTTAAACCGAAAGACATGACGGTGTACTCGTATGAACCATATCGAGTCACGAAGGCGGTCTTTGGGATATCCTCTTCGCGAACACGGATCTGGTGGTAACCCAACCTCAAGTCGAGCTTAGAGAACACTGACGAACCCGCCAGTTGATCATATAGATCATTGATCCGAGGAAGAGGGTATTTATTCTGAATGGTGGCTTGGTTTATAGGACGGTAGTCTTGAACCAATCGGTTAGTCCCATCCTTCTTCTTGACAAAGAGAGAAGGTGCTCCCCAAGGAGAGCAACTTGGGCGAATGAATCCTTTGCGAAGAGAATTGTCGATTTCCTCCTTAAGCTCAAGGAGTTCATGCGGCAGCATCTTGTAGGGTCGCTTGGCTATAGGGGTGGTGCCTGGTTTCAAGTTGATGATGAATTCGACAGCTCTAGCAGGGGGAATCCCTGGAAGTTCTTCAGGAAAGACGTCGAGGAATTCACGCACGACGGGAATGTTTTCAATGCCCTCGAGTGGTGCAGCATTCAATGCATTCAATGCATAGAGCCTTGCCTCGGCATTTTGCACCAGATGGGCTTGGTAAGTAACTATCTCATCTGAAGGGTGTAGCAGATGGACGGTCTTAGTGGTGCAAACAATTGAAGCAGTATGCGCTTTTAACCAATTCATTCCCAGAATGAGATCAATGCTACAGGACTTCAGTACGATGGGAGAGACAAGAAATTCCAGTCCTTCGATTTCAACGGGGACGTCGTTGCAAATCATGGAGGTTCGACATTGGCCCGCAGGGCTGTGTACTAATAGTGAAGCATTCATGTCTTCGCTTCTAATGCCATGCATGAATGCAAAATCTTCTGACATGAATGAATGTGATGCACCTGTATCAAATAAAACGGATGCTGGTACTGAATTTACGAGGAGTGTACCCATCACAGTAGCAGGCTGGTCTTGAGCTTCGTTGAGATCAACGTGGTTGGCATGAGCACGACCATAAGACTTAGCATTGTTGTTGCGGGGCTGGTTGTTACCACGGCCAGTTGCTGGAAGGGCCAGTTGATTCTGGTTCTGGTTGCATTCTCTAGCACGGTGCCCTGGTTGACCACACCTGAAGCACAAGCCATTATTGGGAGTGGGAACAGGGGCTTGGGACGGTGGGGCTGGAAGTCTTGACTGCCTAGATGGTGATGGAGGCACACGAGGTGCAGCATAGGTCTGCCTTGGGGCAGATGCATTTGGACGGTACATGCTGTTCGGGATCCATATCTTACGCTTCTGTGAGGGCGAGCCCGAAGATGAGCCCGTGTCACGGTTGCGCCTGTGAGAGCTCTGGTATTCCTGCAGACCAGTTTCGACATTGATGGCCTTGTTCACCAGGGTGGCGAAATCAGCAAAGTCATGCACTAGAAGTGCGAGCTTGATGTCAGCTTGAAGGCCATCACGGAACTTCTCCTGTCTGCGTGCATCAGTTGCAATGTCCTCTTCAGCATAGCGAGACAAGTCCAGAAACTCCCGCTGATAAGCTTCAACAGTCTTGTTGCCTTGGGTGAGGTTGCGGAACTCACGCTTCTTCCGGTCCATGACTCCCTGAGGAATGAAGCGGGCACGGAAAGCTGCTTGGAAGTCTGGCCAGGTGATGATTGTTCCAGCTGGCAGAGTACGCCTGTGGCTGTCCCACCATTGAGCTGCGGGTCCCTTCAGGAAGAAGGAAGCAAAGGTGACATAGCTGGCAGGAGCTACATCGGCAGACTCCATCTCATAGGTGATGTCACGGAGCCAGTCATCGGCATCCAGAGGCTGAGTTGAGCTGCGGTACACAGTTGGGTTCAGGCGCATGAAATCCTGCAGAGTTACTGGGGTTGGTTGCTGGTCCATATTGGGGCGAGGAAACTGAGCCATCATATTTTCCATGAATTGGCGGTTCAGTTCGAACTGTTGGATCATACCAGCCATGTACTCAGGTGGTGGTGGGGCATTGCCACCACTACCACGACCACCTGGTCTAACCATCCTGCTAATATATAACAGGGGTAGTTCAGCATTGAGAAATTTGCAAAGACAAGAATCATTCATGATGAAACATGCATAATGAAAGGAGCACGATAGCTACTACATAGTAGTCGGCATAACTTACAAAAGGGGTCATGCATAGAGTTCAGTACATAGAGTTCAGTACATAGACTAAAACATCATAGGCGGCACACAGGCTCGCGGCGAATGCATCTAACACTACAAGCAAGCCTACATCAGTCCCAAGAGGTACTGTGGAGGTAATCGTAGCCCGACAGTTGGTAGTGAGGCAATGGATAGCCCTCCACGTCAGCAGACTGGGGGCCGCGGATACTTAGGTGTAGAGCCCGACGCTCAGGTGGCAGAAGAGGACCAAGTGCGGGAGAGTAGCCTCCCACCTCTGGCCAACCGACACCGTGGGGCATCACGGTCCTGGCTGGGTAGATCGCAGTACGCGGTAGCTGTCCAGATCGGACAAAGGGGTGCAGCAGCGTCAAAGCATGGTAAAGGTGCTGACGGGTGGTGTACATCTCGTGGCGAAGAGCTCGGTTAGCTCGATCCAGCCCATCAGCATGCCGAACCAGGTTCTGATGGTAGAAGGGCTCTCGGGTGACAGTGGAGTAGGCAGCAGTATAGTATCCCTCCGCACCAACATCGGATGCGATAGCAATGTGCCTGAAAGGGGAGGTGTCCAACTCCCGATACTCTCCACGAAGACGTGTCAGAGCAGCATAGGCAGCATCGTGGACAGCCATATCGATGGTCACACCAACACCATGAGCGGTGTGCAGCACAGTAGTGGAGTCATACTCCCGCGAGTAGAGGTGGACGATGGCACGGTACTGCTCCTGGTTAAAGTCCTAGTACTCCTCGTAGACGGTGTACTCAGGGTGCCAGCGATAACCCAGATAGGTCATCATCTCAGCTAGCACAGCCGGTGATCCCGAGGCACCAATGGCCGTCGTGTGGCGCACGACCTGCCTCGTGGGTTCCATCTGAAAGCAAAGACGTTTCAAAGGAGTCAAATGACAGTGTGTGAATTGTTCAAAATACTATTCTAAGAATTAACTATGGCTTATCCAACTTTGGGGTGAATGCGGTCACGGGATCCTAGTGTTAGAGTTAGTAAATTCGTTTAACCCGAGTAGAAGAGAGTTCAGAGTCCCAGAGTAAAGGTCGAGGAGTAAAAGATCCTAATACCACCCAATGGCGACGTGGGCCCGTAAGCCACACAGCCATGTTAGTAAAAGTTTAGCAAAGACTACACTCAACTTCGACCAAGGAGTTGGAAAGGGGGATTCCTACAGGCAGTCGGCTCTGATACCAACTTGTGACGCCCCTGATTTGACCGTACACTAATCATGCACGCAAATGTGTACGATCAAGATCAGGGACTCACGGGAAGATATCACAACACAACTCTACAACATAAATAAGTCATACAAGCATCATAATACAAGCCAGGGGCCTCGAGGGCTCGAATACAATTGCTCGATCATAGACGAGTCAGCGGAAGCAACAATATATGAGTACAGACATAAGTTAAACAAGTTTGCCTTAAGAAGGCTAGCACAAACTGGGATACAGATCGAATGAGGCGCAAGCCTCCTGCCTGGGATCCTCCTAACTACTCCTGGTCGTCGTCAGCGGGCTGCACGTAGTAGTAGGCACCTCCAGTGTCGTAGGAGTCGTCGTCGACGGTGGCGTCTGGCTCCTGGACTCCAGCATCTGGTTGCGACAACCAGATAGAAAGGAAAGGGGGGAAAGAGGGAGAGAAGCAACCGTGAGTACTCATCCAAAGTACTCGCAAGCAAGGAGCTACACTACATATGCATGGGTATATGTGTAAAGGGGCATATCAGTGGACTGAACTGCAGAATGCCAGAATAAGAGGGGGATAGCTAGTCCTGTCGAAGACTATGCTTCTGGCCATCTCCATCTTGCAGCATGTAGAAGAGAGTAGACTGAAGTCCTCCAAGTAGCATCGCATAGCATAATCCTACCCGGCGATCCCCTCCTCGTCGCCCTGTTAGAGAGCGATCACCGGGTTGTATCTGGCACTTGGAAGGGTGTATTTTATTCAGTATCCGGTTCTAGTTGTCATAAGGTCAAGGTACAACTCCGGGTCGTCCTTTTACCGAGGGACACGGCTATTCGAATAGATAAACTTCCCTGCGGGGGTGCACCACATAACCCAACACGCTCGATCCCATTTGGCCGGACACACTTTTCTGGGTCATGCCCGGCCTCGGAAGATCAACACGTCGCAGCCCCACCTAGGCTCAACCGAGAGGTCAACACGCCGGTCTAAATCCTATGCGCGCAGGGGTCTGGGCCCATCGCCCATTGCACACCTGCACATTGCGAGGGCGACCGGAAGCAGACCTAGCCTAGTGGCGTTCCAGTCCAATCCGGCGCGCGCCGCTCCGTCGCTGACGTCAAAAAGAGCTTCGGCTGATACCACGACGCCGGGATACCCATAACTACTCCCGCGTAGATGGCTAGTGCGTATAGACCAAATGGCCAGACTCAGATCAAATACCAAGATCTCGTTAAGCGTGTTAAGTATCCGCGAACGTCGACCAGGGCCAGGCCCACCTCTCACCTAGGCGGTCTCAACCTGCCCTGTCGCTCCGCCACAAAGATCCACTTGCGGGTACTCCTACGAGCCGACCCGACTTTATTCACCACAGGTGTCATGTATTTAGTATATGAGTATATACCCGTGATCACCGCCCAGGTGATCACGGCCCGATAGTATAGCACAGCAGACAGACAAGAATGTAGGGCCACTGATGGAAAACTAGCATCCTATACTAAGCATGTAGGATTGCAGGTAAAGGTAACAACAGTAGAAGCAAGGGCAGGCTATGCATCAGTATAGGATTAACGGAAAGCAGTAACATGCTACACTACTCTAATGCAAGCAGTGTAGAGAAGAATAGGCGATATCTGGTGATCAAGGGGGGGCTTGCCTGGTTGCTCTGGCAAGTAGGAGGGGTCGTCAACTCCGTAGTCGAACTGGGCAGCAGCAGTGTCGGTCTCGTAGTCTACCGGAGAGAAGAGGGGGGAAGAAACAGTAAATACAATGCAAACATAAGCATGACAATGCGTGACATGACAATGAGCAGTGCGAGGTGTGTCCTAACGCGACAGTAGGTGGTACCGGCGAAGGGGGGGAACATCCGGGAAAGTATTCCCGATGTTTTGCGTTTTCGGACAGATGAACCGGAGGTGAAATGTTACAGGTTTGCTATGCTACGGATGTGTGGCGGACGAACGGGCTGCGTATCCGGATTCGTCTCGTCGTTCTGAGCAACTTTCATGTACAGAGTATTTCCATCCGGGTTACGGATTAAAAGATATGATTTTCAAAAGAATTTATTAATTTCTGGAATTTAATTAATTATTTAATTTAATTCGAAATTTGGATTTATGACATCAGCATGATGTCATGCTGACGTCAGCAGTCAACGTTGACCGTTGACCTGGTCAACCTGACAGGTGGGTCCCACCTGTCAGTGACTGTTAGTTAATTATCAGTAGTTAATTAGGTTAATTAGTTATTATTTTAATTAATCTTAATTAATTAATACTAACATGATTAAATAAGTTAATTAATTATCTTAATTAATTAATTATTATTATTATTTTCATTTCCTTTTTTTATTTCGTTCTGGGGCTGGGCCCCGTTTGTCATAGGCCAGGGGCGGACATGTCCGCCCGGGCCCTTTGGGCACCGGACTTGTCCGGGCTCGGCCATAGTGGGCGCGGGCGCACGGGCGAGCGGGCGCGCGTGCGGCCGTGGGC